>NW_028167247.1:0-135943 GCF_963513975.1 Fringilla coelebs
AGGACAGGTGTCCTGTGGTCCCTTTGGGAGTTGGCAGGAAGGAATCCCAAATCAACAGCTGGTGGTTCTGCTAACTAGAAGAGACTTTCCCATTTTAACCCCTCTCCTGCATCATTTAGTTCTATTTCTTCCAATTAAACTTTTTAATTTTGGAGCAGTGTTAATGAGATCCTTTCCTGAACACCTGCAGTTATCTCAGGGATCTTTAAATGTTCCCCTTGTGAGCCATTACCCTCAGAGCTGCACATGAATGAGATCCCCTGCACTTATAGAACCCTTCTTGCTCTCTTGAATGCAATTGGCCCAATTTCTGACTTCAAAAATCAAACAAAAATGACCCAAATGAACACTTAAGCCCAAACACTGCAGAATCTCCTGTCACTAATACACTAGGCAAGCTCCCCCATTCTCCTCATGGGTCACAAAATCAGGGGGTATAAGTCATGTGGGCAGTCCCAAAGCTGGGAGCCATTTGTTGGTCACACCACTATTCATAATACTCAACATTCCTGGGCCTCCTTTCATTTATACACTTTAAAATACATAAGCACTTAAATCCTAGCCTCTTGATTCCCTGGTGGTATTAAGAGAACTCCTTCGGAACAGACAACAAACTGGTTGGCCAAAAGCCCAGGTCCCCAAGAAAACCACATCAATAAATATGAAAAGTTGGAGGAAGGAGGAAAAAAGAAAAGAAAAGAAAAGAAGAGAAAAGAAGAGAAAAGAAAAAAGAAAAGAAAAGAAAAGAAAAGAAAAGAAAAGAAAAGAAAAGAAAAGAAAAGAAAAGAAAAGAAAAGAAAAGAAAAGAAAAGAAAAGAAAAGAAAAGAAAAGAAAAGAAAAGAAAAGAAAAGAAAAGAAAAGAAAAGAAAAGAAAAGAAAAGAAAAGAAAAGAAAAGAAAAGAAAAGAAAAGAAAAGAAAAGAAAAGAAAAGAAAAGAAAAGAGAAAAAAGAAAACGTTGACTTTTCTTTTGCTGGAGTCTTCCAAATGTTAGCTTTTAAACAAGGCTACTGAGAAACACCTAAAGGTCTCTCCTCTACCTCTCTCCAAAAGAGATTTCAGCTTTGCCCTTGCAGCAAGTATTTTTGATTCTGGTCATTCTGCCTTTATTGAAAAAAGTACACTCTACTATCAAAAAATTACTACTTGAAGTATATTACTTGTGTCACCAGAGACATGGTTCAGAGCTCTCTCGTATCTCCAGGTTTCACTGCTTTCTGGATGCATATTTAAGCCTCTGTCCAAGTCAGACTACTGACACTGGTGTTACCTGTACTTTCTGAAGAGTTGTGTTATCTGTCCAGACTGCATTGATTAAGGGATGTCTGGACTTGAACATGATTGCATTAAGGCAGATAATGGTTAATGAGGAACAGATTTTATTGCTCTGGACATTTCTTTCCCTTCCCTATCTCCTTACTTACAAGGCAGGATGTGCATTCCATTTATTTTTTACTGAAAAATAACTACTTGATTTTGTAGCTGAAATATGGTTTAAAGCCATAGAAAAGTGTTAAATGGTTAAAAAGACATCTAATAAAACTAAAACTATTAGATTATTAAGTCTACATTTGAAGTAATACATAATTAGAAAGATGTAGCTGACAGATTTGTTTTTTGCCTCTTCAAAAAGCAAAGTGATGGGACGTACACAAAGAAAATAAGTAAATATGAACACTATCGAAATACTGATCTTTTAGTTCAGACAGTTTAGGAGCCTGTGGCACTCATATCTAAGGAGTAAACAAAATCACTGGTTTTAGAACATTATGTGAAAAATTACCACTCAACAACCTATTAGCTATTTTGCTCTTTAATCTAGCATTATGCACATTACCTTTTCCCAGGCATCATGTGCATATCAGATGTTTACATGCAGAGATGGGAAAAAATGTATCTCAAATTTTAAAAAGCAGGAACTTGTTCATTGGCCATGCAGAGTAGTCACAGACAGAAAGGGATGAACCATGTAATTGCTTCTCAAGCAATACATGCTAAATAGTACTGACTAATAGTATATAGTTAATATAGACTAATAGCAAGAATAATAGTGGATCAAACATATAAGCCCAGGGCTTTTAAGCTCCCATTTGTTTCATCTTTAGGAACAGCTGTCCATGTGCATACAAAGTATTTTTCCCAAAAATATGTGCTGATCAAATTCCTAATTACACAATATTAACAAATACCATTATAAAACTTTCTCTTTGCATAGAGTAAAAAATATACTATTTTAACTTTGTGGCCCATAAACAAAAAACCCCCAAACACACTTTTTTTTCAGGCCAAGAGAACGGTTTCTTCATTGACAAGAGACTGACAATATAATGTATTTGCAAATAAATGTAACAATGTCCAGAGCTAAAGTGCACCAAATTGTGGAAGTAAAATTATCTTCTGTATTGAACTGCAAAGGTGTTGTACATTCTTTATGACAGCCAAATATTCCAAAGAAAGAGTATTAACAAAAGAAATAGTTCTTAAGTTGCCTAAGAAAGTATCAAGCTTCTCGGCTGCTTGGTCATATGCAGCTATTTTCATACAACTTGGAGTTCCACATGTTGACACTTCTGTTGAAGAAAAAAATCAGCACTCTAAGATCATATGAAAGGAATTTTAGTTTGAAAATATTCTTTTAAAGATTCTTGAGAACTTTTCTGCTTCTTTTTTGGAGACCAAGATGATAAATGATGTAGACTATTTTCTACAGCTCCAGTTGCAGACATCCTTGCTCAGTTTCTGCTGAATACAATTATTGCACATTTTGAAAAGATGACACCCAGCTTAGATGGGGTTAATCTCATATATTACATGTCAAGCCACTGCACAGATATCCTGACTTGCAAGTAGAAAGCCAATGTCTGATACTTGGAACAACAGAGCCAGTGTCTGGTACTTGGAACAACTTCTCTATTAAAAATTGCCTAGTCTATAAAAATTAAAAAGCACCTTTTTTTTGACAGTCAAATGTTTGTTTTCTTGAAACTTATTGAAGTTAAGAAATGTGCAAACTTTTTGCCATTTATGGCAGGGGAATACTTTTAAGCTTCTGGACTGGCTTGAATTTCTCCTGCATACACTGACCTGGCTGAGGACCAGACCCACCAGTGCCACCCTCTCAGTGGCACCCCTCCCAGTGGGACGCCATGGGCTTGGCCAGCACAGGATCCACCAACCTGTGCAGTTCTGGGAAAGATTAATGGAGACCATGGAGAAGAAACAAAAAGGAAACTGCAAACGTGTAATTAACCTTTCTGATTAAGCATTGGAAATTGTTCCAGCAGAAAGTTGTACTATTAGTCACATCATTATTTTTAATCAGCTTGATTTCTAAGCTTTTCTGCTGGAGTAGGAAAGCCCATCCAGAACTGTGCACATAAGAATTTGTTGTATAGCACTACAAGGCTTTATTTGGTTGTGTTTTTTTACAAGCCTTAAAATTTGTGAGACTTCACAGATATACCCAGAATTGGTGGCTTGATTATTTAAACATCGCTTTTCTCTCCTTCCCAAGTCGAGAGCCACAACTTCAAGCCCTGCAGCTCAAGAAGAGAGCTCAGTGCATGCAAAATAAGCTTTTTTGTCTTGACTCTGGTCAAATCATGCCACAGAAATCCCAAGTCTTCTGTAGATAGCAAATGATTGTTCTTTTGTCAGGCAATGCTCCTTCTGACCAGCTCTCAACACACCAGAACAAATCAGCTTCAAGTTACACTATTAAAATTAAGGCACTCTCCTACCACTTCCAGATTTCATAAAGTGGTGTCTCAAGTGCCCACTCCACACATCACACAACATTGGAACATGCTTCTCTACTTGGACACCTGCTAGAGACATCTTCATCTTCGGAAAAACAGCTCATCTTGCTGATCAGAACAGCACACAGGGAATGGTCTGAGGTTTGTTTTACACAAGTTGAGGATTACTGTAGGGCAGTCAAATGTCCTTCTACTGCAATGTACTTCAAACACACTCTGAGATTAGTACCAACCTGGAATTGTTACTTTATGTTTCCAAGATACACTTGTTTGATTAAACTTATTTTCTTGTACCTTACTAGATAATTGCAAATATGTAAGTTCACATTTCATGTCTGAATTTTTAATAATTAACGAATATATATCATTTACAGCTCTGCAGTTTGCACTGGCCAAACCAGAGAATTTGATGGGGTACATTTTATTCTCTAGCCTCAGCCAGGCTCCCTGGTAAATCTAAGAATCAGGCAATATAAAGGAAGTGAATTCATACAGGAAGTTTCTGGACTACAACACAATATACCAAACACCAAACCCCCTCTCCCCCATCCCATCCCATCCCAGCATTGCTCTGGTTATTGACCTCCCCTTGTACACCCTCTTTAAGCAGTTCACTCATATAAGAAAGTTTAGCCCAGGTTTCAGATCCAGCTCCATCCCATGCAAATTACTAAGGGAAGATGTCTTTCAGGATACTTTGGGACAATTAAATGGACAACAATTACAGCACCAGCACCCAAACAATCCCGCTGGGATCAAGAGAAACTAAAACTGCTTGTAGCAAGGTGCAAGAGCTTGAGCTTCTCAGTGTCAGATTCTCATATCATGTACCTTCTCTACATTTCTCAATGCAGTATTAAAGATCCTTCTATTACAAGCCAGTCCTGCTGTGCAGAACCTGATAATCAGAGTAATTTTCAACGGACATTGGCTCATTCCTTTGAACTACAGTCGCTCATGGCCCTCCAGGGCAGTTTGGAAACCACCAATTATTTCAGGTATATTTTTAAGGCATGACCCACAAGCAATCAACATAGAGGATTAAATCCTGCAAGCCTCTGCAGAGATTATCCGTTGTGTCTGTCTGGCAAGCCTGAAGGCAGTGGGGCACAGGACATCCTATGTATCTGAACCATCACATGGTTGTTCTCACTCTGAGCATGCTTCCAGTAATTTCTCTCTGCACATATGTCTTGGTCTGGAAAGACAGGTGCCTATTAAAGGAGACAGGAGCCACCCCTGAAATGGAGAATGCAAACCCTCCCCACCCCTCCGAATTGCTATGAATTTTAAATAAGGGGCTCTCAGGCAAAAATATGGGAGCAGGAAAAAACACTTCTTTAATAGGGAAGGGAAAAAAAAATTATAAAATGCAACAATGCAATACACTAGAACAGCACTGACAGAGTCAGAACTCAACCTGACACCCTGTGGGTCAGGGTATTGGTAGCAGTCCAGTTGGAAAAGGGGCTGCAGTCCTCCTGCAGTGTCAGGCGTGGTTCTGTTGGAGCAGGGCAGTCCTGTAGGAAAGGGGTGTATTCTTCCTCCACAGATCCGTGGAAGTAGAAGCAGCTGCTGTTCCTCTGGGGAGTCCAGTGGAGAAAAAGCTGTGCTGGTGTGTCAGAATCTCCAGATTATATCTGGGTAGGAATGCTTGGCTCCTCCCTCTGGGCGGAGCATCTCACAATGGGATGTCACAGTTCTTATCAGTCATGGGGTGACATTCAATAGCCCCTTATCAGCAGATGTCCCCTGCTGAGGGACCTTGATTATGATCACTCAGGAAGAGAGATAAGGAGAATTGCCTACTTGACACCAGACACTGCCATACAGTGTCAATAGAATACATCTGGCCTTGCAATCTGGAACACTCTGAAAACCATCGTTGGGTGGTTTAGAATGGGGAACAAGCTTTTCGTAGCTGAGCAGGATCTTTATTTTTATTTGAACTATAAATTATGAATTCAAGATGCAAAGTTTGAGAAGAAACAGCTTTAAAAACTAATCAGATGGGTTTTCACAGAATTCCTAACCCTAAATACATCTGAGATGCTTGCCCTAGAGCTCTGGGATGCTGTGGGACTTAGACGATACAGTATGGAAAAGAATAAGAAGTCCAGCCTAAAGCTGCATCCAACATTCTGGATGGTATTACAGTTTGTAACCTTGGAGAGGGAAAACCAAGCTAGAGACGGCCACAGAACACCACAGACCAGAGAGAGAGCAGACCGAAGGCTACAGCAGAAAGAAAGGAGGGAAAGCAGAGATTCTGAGACCCCAGCCCTGTCCCAGACTTGCCCTGAAGACCCCCAACCCTTGTTCACATGGAAGAGAATCAGCATATTTCAGAGGTCTATTACAAGCCCCCTTTTCAGCAAATGTATTCACGCCTCATCATCTAATGCAGCTTTGTACGTCTTTGCTGTCTCCAACAGAGTATTCTCTCTGGGAATTGGCATGGAAACTTTTACTAAATGACCTTTTAATACGTTATGCAAGAACTCCAGCCACTGCAAACATAACACTAGATCAGCTTGATGAGGAGGGAGCCTACACAGACCCACAAAGACAGGCAAGGACGCTCAATAGATAAATCCTTCAGAATGTTAAGGAAGCAGCAAAGACTGCCCTGTTCCAGGTGCCTGACAGGAATAAACCAGAACTAGACTTCACAGAAATTAAACAAGGGATGGATGAGCCATATAATAAGTTTTTGGACTGCTTAAAATTGGCATTGGATAAGCAAATTCCTATCGATCGTACCAGACAACAGTTATTAAAACGGCTTGCCATTTCTAATGCAAATCCAAGCTGCAAAATAATATTACATGCATTGCCACAAGACCCAAAGCCCACCCTAACACAGCTGGTGGATGCTTGCAATCGCCTGGGTACCTCTGAACACATAGCTGCCATGCAGGCAGAGGTATTAGCTAATGCCACCACAACTGCACAGGAAAACACCCTAAAGCAGCAGAAAAAAGCTGTAGAAATTCAGACACAAACCCTAGCAGAGGCTCTAACAGCATTTAAAGGGGCAATTGAAAACCAACAGATGCCAAAGGATACATGCTATTCCTGTGGTTAAAGAGGGCATTTTAGGGGACAATGTCCTAAACCACAAAGGAGGCCACCTCCAAAAAACAGTGGATACAGAGGTCTTAGTCAAAATACTAACAGTTTCGCCCAGCACAGGATTGTCCATGCCATCTTCCGGGAACCTTGCAGCCGAGCACGGCTCAGTGGCGTGCCATGACAAGAGAACCACTGTACCAAAGGCCAGAGACCACCACAGGCCACCAAGCACAGAACTGTAACAGATCTTTGCAGGACTACTGAGCACAATGTCCCCAGGTACCAGAGTGGAGCTGTCTACAGCCCAGCCAGTAGCGCCAACAAATGTCCTTGCTCACACAATATCCACCGGACAGATGGGCCCTGAACCACAACCATGTCAGCTCTTAATAGTGGGAGTGAACAGATCCCATGCAGAAGGTTTCAAACTGTGTTATCTGTCACTTGCTCACAAGAAATCACTGTATTAGCTTTATGTCCAGACCCTCCATGTTCCCTGCCTGGAGGACTAACCATAGCACAAGCTTTTCTCCTACCAGAGTTGTGGAACAACACATCCCTCATCACTTGGACCAGGCACATCACCTGTGTCCTGAAGCATCTTGGGAAAACCATCACCCTCATTGGCCTGATAGATACCAGAGCAGATGGCACTCTGATATCAAAGTCAAAATGGCCACAGGACAGGACCATCGTACCCATGCTGGACCAACTGGCAGGGATTGGTGGTCACTGTGAAAACTTGCACTCTGTCACATTTGAGGGACCCAAAGGTCATGTGGCCACCACAAAACCATTTATAGTAGGAGCTGATATAGTTCTTTGGGGAAAGGACATTCTCTTCCAATGGGGTCTGAGAATAGAAACCAATTTTTAACAAAGGCTGTTGATGGACATAACACACTAAAACTCACATGGACATCTAACATACCTGTCTGGGTCAGCCAATGGCCCTTACCAGAAGAGAAACTTGCTGTATTAGAGCAGTTGCTACAGGAACAGTTAAACAAAGGTCACCTAACTCCAACTACCAGCCCCTGGAACACTTCAGTTTTCATCATTAAGAAGACAAACAGTGGGAGGTTATTGCAGGATCTCAGACAGGTTAATGAAATGATTCAAGAAATGGGTTCTTTACAACCTGGTTTACCTTCTCCTGTTATGATTCCAAAGGATTGGAATTTAACGGTTATTGATTTAAAAGACTGCTTTTTCAACATTCGTGCCTTGTCCATCCCATCAATAAATCAGCAGGCCCTGATAGTACAGGGATAAAATGTTTCTAAAATCATGGAATACTCAGGGCAGTTAGAAAGGAAGGATAGGCCTGGTAAGCCGTGGGAAAATGTTAGGCTGCACGTGTATAATCATTCAATTACTATGATAAATGATATGATTGTTAAACGAGATGGTTGTTTGGTAATTGGATATAATTAACGTTTAATTGTAACCGTAACAAGAATCATGAGAAACGACGTTGGGGAGGTTTGATGGAAATTACAAAAATCCATGCTTGGATGAAATCAACGTATACAATAGAACAATATCAGTTTAACAATTAATGTGTAAGTTATATAATGATAAGGGCATAAAAACATGTTCATCCCAAACCCATGTTGGAGTCAGATTTGGGTCTGTACACCCAGAGTTCTTCAATAAAAGCACCTGCATGTAATCATTCCATGATTATGTGCTTCTGAACGCTAACAGCCCCTTTAAAAAAGACACCATTGGTTTGTACTTCCTCAAGGCAGGTGTAACTTTCCAAGTACATGCCAGTGGTATGTAGCAGTTTGTGTACAGCACCCAAATTCCCTCATCTTGCATTATAGGGACAATATTTTAGTAGCAGCAAAGGACCAAGCATCAGTGCAGGATACAACAGGTCAGGTCATCTTAGCAGTGGAGAAAGCAGGACTCACAGTAGCGAAGGAAAAAATACAGACACTTCCTCCTTGGAAATATTTAGGAAAGAGAGTCACAGAACAAACTGTAACTCCACAACCACTCCAACTAAGGAAAAATTCAAAAACACAGCATGAAGTGCAGCAAGCAGCTAGGAGGGACTCTGAACTGGCTTTGTCCACTCTTATGCATTTCAAACCAGGACTTAGCCCCTTTGTCTGATCTATTGAAAAGAGTCACAGCTTTAAACTCACCGTGAGAATTCAACAAAGAAGCCCAAAATGCTTTAGATAAAGTGATGTGAGCCATCCAGTCACTCCAGGGTCATTGATATAGTCCTAACTTGTCTTATTTGTTTGCTCTTTTAGGGGAGAGTCCACAGCTTCATGGTCTAGAGGGGATCTAGAGAAGAAGGACCACCTGATAATCTTAGAGTGGGTTTTCCTATCTCATCAGCTGGGTAAAACTATAACAATTTGCCCTGAAATTATATCACAATTGATTATAAAGGCTAGATCCCGAATGTTTTCCCTTTCAGGAAAGGATTTTGCAGAAATCTTTCTGCCTGTCACATCCATCTATTTGAAATGGTTAATTCAAAATTCAGAGGTCATGCAATTTGCCTTAGAAAACTGTACAGGAAAAATTTCAGTCAATTGTCCCAAACATGAGCTACTAAATTATTCTTTAATATTAATTCATAAGCCCTTAAGAAGTCATGCACCCCTAGATGCAATCACATTTTTTACAGACAGTTCAAGGAAGTAAGAAAAAATCTGTGATTGCTTGGCAAAATCCAGAGACCAAATAATGGGAATCAGAAATTGAGGAAGTAGATGGTTCTTCACAAATAATAGAGTTAATGGCAGTCATACAGATCTTTTCAAAATTCACACTTCCTTTTAATTTAGTAACTGATTCATTCTATGTTGCAGGTGTAGTGGAGGGAGCAGAAGGATCTATGCTGAAAGGGGTTTCCAATCTTCCTTCTTTCTATTCAACAGGAACCTTACTTCGTAATGCGCATTCATTCACATTCTTCATTTCCAGGTTTCTTAGCAGAAGGCAATTCCATGGCTGATTTGTTACCAATGTCAATACAGAATACACTTCTCAATGCTATCGAACAAGCCAGAATGAGCCATGCTTTCTATCATTCAAATGCACCTGCCTTAGCAAAAATATTTAACATCTCTCAGAATCAGGCAAAAGCAACTGTTCAATCGTGTCCAGATTGCCAAAAATTAACCATACCAGCAATAGCAAAAGGGGTTAACCCTTGAGGCTTAAATAGCCTGCAGATATGGCAAACTGGCATAACTCAATATCAGTCATTTGCACGGTTCAAACTTACACACTTATCAATAGACACATTCTCAGGAGCAATTCTCACTTCTGCACATCAAGGAGAAAAGAGTAGAGATGTAATTAAACATTTCTTACGAGCATTTGCATCCCTAGGCATTCCTCAAGAAGTCAAAATGGACAATGGACCACCCTACGTTTCCAACAAATTGCAAGTTTTTCAAAACCTGGGGTATCAATCAAACAAACACACCACAGGTATTCCACATTCTCCCACAGGCCAACCTATTGTAGAAAGAGCACACAGATCACTGAAAATGATCCTTGAAAGGCAAAAGGGAGGGACAGAAATGCTGTCTACAATAGAGAGGCTGAATATGTTTTTAATTTCTTAAGTAATTCTTTTATGGAGCAGGTACCACCAATTTTCAGACATTTCAGCAATACCAGTCAAGCAAAGCTCAAGGAAAGGCCACCAGCCTTCATAAAGGATCCAGAGACAGGACAAATTTCAGTACCCCATCCTCTTGTGACTTGGGGGCAGGGGTTTGCGTGCATTTCTACAAATGCAGGTCTTCAATGGGTCCCTGCAAAGAATGTCAAGCCACAGCTGATCCGAGAGCAGCAGAAGATGCCAGAAGAAGAACACACAAAGAACTGAGTGACAGCTGGAAGCAGAGACTATGTTTTCTAAATTTGCACTGGTCAAAATTGTTTTAAAAAGTTTTGCGCTGAAAAAATTCTGTAAGTTATTGTTGTTGTGTCAAAAAGTTATTAACCTACCTCTAAAAATGCTTTAATGTTCTATATGTTCGAATCATATATAGCCAGAAATTTGAGGCTTGCCTGGGAAAACATTTTACCAAAGTTAAAAGAGAAGAATCATTTACCAGCAATAAAAATTAGAACCAAATTTAAAAATTATTAGCATATCTACTAATTGTCAACAAGGGTGAGAATTTTTCATATCGTGTTCCTTTCTCCTCTTTCCTTTTTTAGATAGATAGATAGATAGATAGATAGATAGATAGATAGATAGATAGATAGATAGGGTGAGAGATGGCAGACAAGTTTAGGCTTTCTCTCCAGTCCTCATGTCATATATGACCAGTGCTGTCACTGGCACCAGTCTCACCAAATAGCACATGGACCTGAACTTGTGCACAGTGCTGCTGTGCACCTAGACAGCAATTCTTGCGCCTGGCTCTTTTGACACCCATTGTATCCTGTTGCCATCAGCACAACATTCACAGAATAAGAGATGGATCCCAAGTGATATTTTTCCTCCTCCAGAACATTTTTAACGAAGAAATTCAAAGAGAGCCATCTAAAAGAGGTCCTGAAAATCATCTAAAATCCAAGGCAATGCTTCCACTAACCCTTGATTTATATTATTTAATCCCTTTCAGCAAGAAGGATAAATTGCAACAAAGTCACACTTCAGGTATTTTCAGGGCTAGTTGTTTAAGTTTATTAGAACAGTAAGGTTATAAATATACACCCTATGGAATTAAGCATCAGAAAGAAAGATGAGCAAGTGTTTTTCTCTAGGGCTTCCCAGCCGTTCAAATGCAAAGATCACTATTTTTTCTAAATTCCAAGGTAAGTGCATCTTTGGACACAGCATTTTATTGGCAGAGAAAGCTTTGACAAAGGCCGCACACTGAAGAGTACACAATTTGCTAACATGGAGTGCTTTGCTAATCTCCATCAACTTAATGCTTCAGTATTCAAATTTTCATTTGAAGTGGCAAATTTCAAGTCCTTTTTGTTGAAGGGAAGAGAAAGATGCATTCTTTGCTCAGGAAACAGTGATGCTTGTGCAAAACTCCTTCATGGAATACTGAGATCTTTTCCATGCTTTAGAAAATGGAAATGCTTTATTCACCATATGGCAATCAGACAGAATGAGTGTGAGATTGCCAAAATATATATGGCAAAAAGCCCACCATGGGTCAAAAGCTGTCAGATGGCTGATCTCTTTCCCTTGTATTTCCTGTTATTCCCTCTGCAGGGGAAATATATAAAAGGACATGGTCCACATTTATTCTCTGAACTTCATTCATTCAGTCCAGTAGTAGTTCAAATTATACAAGGTTTGATTCCATTCTGCATGGATGAAGTTCACCACCATCATCTTCTTTCTTCACTTCCTTTCTCAGATAGAACAGCAATACCTGGTAGTAATCCTCCTAGAGGCTCCACATACATCCCTTTTCCTAATGTTCTGGCTGAAACAGTCCTACTTCTAAAAGCTGTTGGCACTTACAAAATACATCAAAGCAATGAAAAGCAACTGAAGTGCTGCTGCCCTGATGATATCTTTGCTTTTGTCAAGAGCCACAGCAAAATAAAAAGGTGTAAGTTGACCAGCTTTTATCTCTTGCATCTCCAAAGAAATTTTTGACAGCACAGCATAAAATATATACACCATAGTTTTTTCAACTAAAAAAATATATAGGCCAACACAAACTTGTCATGAGGTCACTACTCCTTCCTTTGAAAACCTGGGATGCGCTGGTAGTTAAAACCTAGTGTAGAACAGCAGCACAAACAACTTCTCAGTGAGGACAAGAGAAGTTGTGTATCCTCCCAAAATTCTGAACCAGACCTTCAGGAAACAATGCTCAGCCTCAAAATTGAAGGTCTACCTCTTCACCCATCTGTTGTTTCCACCTGGGGCACTTCAGATCCATGATCTAACAACATCAGCAGCCCCACTAGCCTGCCCTTCCAAAGAACCCTTCTCAAGCACCAGGCATCATACTAGGCTGTGATGCCTAGGACCCAACTCCACGCTTTAGTGTGCAGTCCAGCTTGTTATTGCAGTGGATCCACAAGTACACTTGTAGAACAAAAATGCAACAGCAGAACCACAACTTCAGACTCTGCAGCTGTTAAATTTAACAAGAAGCAGTAATAGAGTGGGACATTTTCTCTAGTAGATTATGGACACATATAGGCATCCATCACTGGAATAATTACAAGAAATGTCTAAAAATTAATTACAGCTCTATCCATCAGCATATTTATGCCAACATATAACCATGTGGTATCTACGCATCTTACAGAATTTATGACCAGAAGAGAGCATTAATATCATCTTGTCAGGCTTGCTGAACAATACAAGTCATAAAATTATACAGTAATTTCTACAATAACCCTGATGCAGCTGGAGTCTCGTCTTCCTATTAAAAAACTAACAGTTTAATACTGAGCAAAGAACTGTTAAAAATATCCTTAAAAACAGGTTTTGCCTTAACTGGGAAAATGCGCACCCTACTATGTGCAAATTTCAGCAGCTTCAGCACCCAGCTGAGAGATTATCATGAATGCAGTTCAGAAACTTCACAAAGTTCTGTATCTATACATGCACTTAAAGACCAAGGATGACGAGTGCAGTGAGCATAATAACTGTATTGCATAATGAGCAACTTGAGAAGCTCAACATACATTTCTTCAGACGAAACAAGGTCCCTTCCCAAGCTTTAGCACCAAAGGTAAGCAACGAAAGTTTGTCTTCTCTGTGACAGCTGAGAAGCATAAAGCAAGAGAAAAGCACAGGAGAGCACAGTGCCCCAGTGAGAATGGAAGATGAAATGAAAATAAGGACCTGTCATCTGGTGCAACTTTTCGTGCTGTGCTAAAGCACCTCTAGAACTCGCCTTGCACACAAGGCACCTGGAGTCTTATTAGAAAATGTATCTCCTAAGAGGCATCCCAAATTGTATGAAAGAACAAAACTTACTACTGCTTTTGGCTAGGAATCCAGTCAGAACTGGGATTTATATTTGTCACTGTGAAGTGTTACATACCAAGGTGCAACAAAACTGGAACATACATGTTATGTGTCTGGACAGACTTTTATATTGCCAAGGAAAGCTCTACTGTACTGCCAGTAGATAGCACACATCCCTGTTACTGTACTGTAATTAGAGAGCTTATTGGGCTTGTAAGTACCAGTATAAATGATGAAACTTTCCACAAAAGATCATGCTGGATATGGTTTACTAAGTTTATTAATTTAGAGATGGAAGAAACTGCCTGCTCTGAAAAACAGAATTATTAGCACTTCAGGTGATGGCTGCAGTGAGCAAAAGCAGGAACACCTGCCTTTCCTGATTATGCAGAGGGCCTGAGCTGGATTTTCCCTCTCAAACACCCTCTTCCCAATTCCACATCTCTCATGCGGGGCAGAATTGTCTGAACCCAAAAGAGCTGCCCTTGTCCCTTCCTTTCACTGAGCATGTCAAGACCTCTAGATGGTGAAGACCACTGAATAGTGAGTTGCCTTTTCAGCAGAACAGAAAAACAGACAATATTTGGGGCTCTTCCTCACAATTAGACTTTGGTGAGAAAGGGAGATGGGATTCATAAATTCATGGATGATTTGCAACTTGCTCAGTGACTTCACTGCTTTCTGTTCAAAGTCACTATACCAAGATCATAAATTTCAGCTTCATCTGCTGCCTTTAATGATGCCCTTTGAAGACATCCATACCTCTCTGTACCTGAGAATAATTTCTGCTGCATACTAGTTGAGGTACCAGTAATTATGCTCTTGAGGATGATTTCATTCTCCTCACCGATTAATATTATAAGGAATTATTTGATCCCATTGAGAATACTCTCAACATGAGATATTGAAGAATTACTGTTTAAATGAACAAAATTTTCCAAGAATAATTACTTTTGTCATCAGATGATGGCAAAGCACTGAAAAGTAATGACATTTAAAATATACTGTTCCTCTCCTGCAGGATTTTCTGGAAATGACCTTGTAAGCCAGACTACTTGTTGTGGGGGAACTTGAGTGGTACAAGATGGCAGTTTACACCTACCAGTGTGTGCACTGGCAGCTGTTATTAAAGCACACAGAATCCCTGATTGAGCAAAACCTGGCAGTTGCATTCCATAAGCTCCAAGGTATGTTTAATGGGGGCAGTTTCCCAGCTCACATTTCATTATTTGCACGTGACACGTGCTGAGTACACACTGGATGACTGAAGCAGGCCGAGTCAATGCCATCAATTTCAGCAGAAGAGCTGATGACTTTTGTCCCCTTCAGCTACCGTGCACTTAGGGACATAAAGACGACCCTTGTTTTTTTCACAAAAGGGAATGTATCATAAATTGTGTAGATATTTAAGGTATTCTACTGAACAGGGCAGAGCAGGACTAACTGAGAAAGAAGAGAATTCAAGTCAATGAAATAGTCATAGACAACAAAAAAATTAATTCAGGTACTGTAAATGGCATAGCAATGCTCTTCCTCACATCAGTAAAAGCAGTGATAGCAGAAAAACCAGCAAACTGACACTACTGCATTGGATGAACATTTCAGTGGCTATCTTGGGCAAAATCCACCTCCATGAAAATATTTATTTTAAGACTATACTGCACTGTACTGATAAACTAATCTGCCTCAAGTTTTGCTGCCCTGGAATAAGAGCAGGTAACATTAGCTCATTAACTACTCCAAGCAGCAGAGGTCTGCAATCGCTGGAAACAAACCTTGGAAAAGTAGCTCTCCCCCCTTCTGTGGCTATGCTCATTTTACACCACTTCTCTTCTCTAGGAGCGCCAAAACTTGAGCTAAATTAGCAGCACTTTAGCACACAACTTCTAACAGACACACAAACAAATGTGAAGATAAGATCACACGGAGCAATGTCTGCAGGAAGAGGACTCGATGCCTAGAGAGGCTGATCTGGAGCAGAGATTAGACAGAGTCAAGAGAATAAAGTAGGTATTTATTAAAAGGCCTTAAAAGGATACACCTTGGCAGTACAGGAGTTTGCCCAGGGCTACACCCAGGATGGACCCAGGATGGTTACAAGATGGACGATGGTCACAAGTTTTCACGCTTTTATAAATTTTGGTCCAGTTACATATTGGGGTTAATTGTCTAGTTACAGCTTCAGGTTAATAAGTTCCATCCTCCCTGTTGCTTTCTTCAATTCACCGCTGTTGATGCTTTTTGGGGCTGTAGCTGTAACAGTTGTCCTTGGTTCTCAAGCTGGAAAAGGATTGTTTTGTCTAACTACCCTGTGAAGAGAACTTATTAACGCTTGATATGAAGTTCAGAGTTACACACTAAAACAGTACAGAATCTGAAAAATATGAAAGCTAAAACTTAAGGCATCAAATCTTACTTTGTCTTGCAGAAGAACAGTTTGACTAGGACTGCACAACTACTCGCCACCCAAATATTTATAGTCAAATGACACTTTGTTATCCTACGACTGCCACGTGCTTGTTTGTTAAAACCATCCAGTGCCTTCTTAGAACTGACTTATTAACAGCAATTACCTAGGTATTTGAAAAAATTTTGCTAGCAACCCTAGTGCAGTTTCCAAACTCATTCTGCAATGCTGGAGCACTAATGTGCTGGGTCCTGCTACTTTTCCTATTAAAAATTTACAGGGAAAGCTGTGAAACTGGGTATACTCTAACAAAATATGGTTGGCTGGCAATGTGGCACACATGATGTAAATATCCCTTCTCACTGCCTGAAGTGTGATGCTGATCTTCCTAAGAACACCTGCCCAAATAAAAAGGTAGCAATTTATTACTCTCTGGAGTACAACAAATCCAACTTCAGGTGGTATTAGAAGAATTTGCCCTGACAAAGAGTTTTACACTTCCCTTTTGATAGGTCTAACACACCATCATCATACAGAAAGAATTATTTTTGTTGCCATTAAAAAAAAAAAAACCCAAGAATTATTGTAGCTTGTGAAACAAGTAAAATCCACAGGAGCACAGAGTAATTTTGATGTAGAAAAAGAGGATTTTTGATCCTTTGTTCTACTATATAAAAAGAATTAAATGTGATCTAGTCCTTTCCGTGACTTTTCGAACTCTGTTTGGCTTTTTATTTTCCCACAAGGATTTGAGTGAATAGCTAAATTTTAAAACATGAACAAAATCTTACAAAGAGAGCAAGGGAAGAAAGCAACAGGAAAAAAAAGGAGGAAAAAAGCAGGACACATAAGGCCTTACCACATAAGGCAGGTGTATGATTCAACATGATTTGATACAAGAGTTTCCATCGTCCCCATAGTCTTATCTGCAATCCTTTGAGTATGGGAAGCACAGACTGAAAGGAGGCCATGCTTTGTGCACTCTCGCACCAGACACCACAGGGACCATTTGACCTCATACTGCAAAACAAGCCATCTTTATCACATCAAATTTCATTACAGCTGAAGTCATACTTCTGGAAAAATGCAGCAGAAATTCTCATTAGCCCATCATTTCAGTGCATATTTTGCTTCTCAGCTAGTAAAATCAAGAAAAAAAAAACCCAAACAAACACCCCAAATCTAAAAAGGATATAAAGCATCATCTATTTCCCTTACGCTCCATCCCCTTTTTACAAAACTGTGCTGCTAACAGTGAAGACCTCTACGAAACATAACCTGTATTTTTATCCATGGTAGCCAACACCCTCCTGTACAATCATTAAGCCATTGCCCAAGCTGGGAGTGGAACCACTCTATATAAAGGCAAAAGCAGATAGTTTAAATCCAGGATCAGGACAGATGGATCACCACCCAGCAGCCAGCCCTCCCAGGGTAGGCAGGACAAGGGGAAGTGCTTTGGGCCACAGGGACATGGTTCACATGAGAGCCCAAATTCTCCCCTTCTCCACACCCCTCCTGAAAAGATGGATGTGTGCAGGAGCCACTGCATGCAGGATTTCTTGTGTCCTGAAACAAAGCTCCTCTTTCCCTCTCTGGGAAGCCACAATAACAGATTCACACCTGCCATGCCTGGTCTGTACCAGGGTTTTTGAGGTGAAGGATCTCATACTGCATTTTATATTCTTTCTGCTGAATTTATATAAAAATATATTTGTCAAAAGGGCTGTTAAACAGATGGAATAAGGAAAAAAACCTGAATATAGAAAGCAAATTTAAATTCAAAATCTTTACTAGAGTGACTTAATTGATTCAGAAGGTTTATTGAGCACTCAGATCTCCAACAGGTTTTTACAGCTCAGATAGTCTTTTGTTAAACTGAATTTTCACTCCATCTAACTCAATTTTAGAGAGAGACACTACTAAGTATTAAATTTTAAGTAAATCTTTCTTTAAAAACTCAAACCCTCTTGAAGAAAGGTTTTCATCACAGTATATTATTCAAAATTTTCATAAATTGTAATAAATGCAACTCTAACACAAATGCCAGGTTAAAAAAAAAATTAACAACTATATTTGCACTGTAGTTTGAAGTGAAAATACAACCTGCAAAATACTTATATATTGACTTGTTTCCTCTCACTGAAGTTTCAGAAAAGAAAGAAAATACTGTCTCCCTAATATTCTCCCTTTTTTTCTTTACTCAGAGTATGAAAGAAGGGAAAGTAAAAATCTCAGTATGTCAAGCAAACATTTTCAAAACTTGCACAGTAGAAAAATTTTATAGGGGTCATCCTCAACTGCTTTAAGTCAATTTTTCCCTTGGTGTTTTCACTGGGAAAAAAAGCAGAGGAAGTAGAATGCAAAATACAGGGACTTGCCAAATTCAGCTGTTTGAACTGCAAGAGTTCAGTAACTACAGCTGAAAAGCGAGTAAGTGAACTTTGTGGTTCCTTTTTAAATTTCTGGAAGGTCATATTGCACTATCCTTGTATGTCATGCAACACGGGGTTCTGGATTACCATGTAAAATAACTCTTCTGTCAGACAGGAAGTTCTCAGTGTCTTCGGCTACAGAAAGAGCTGCTCACTCTTACTTAAGTTTCTTGAATAAATATTTGTGTTCAGGTTTCTTTTCATGCCCACTTCCAAATGCAAAAGCTAAGCTTTTGTTTTAACTTCACAGGACAGCTGTTGAGCAAGAGATCAGTGCTTGGTATGAGGGCATAGCATTTTTGAATCATCTGTGTAAAGTGAAGTTAATCTCGTGTTCACTGGGATAACTGTAGCAATCTCCAATCTGTATGAAAAACAGGAGTCTGTGTTTAGGGCTTGCTTGGAGGCGTGGGGGGGTGAAAATTAATTACACATTTGTACACTTGAAAAAAAGAGTCAGCAGGCGGGACATTCTGGATGAAAGAATGCCAAGATGAAATACCAGAATTTTTAAGAATTTTCTTTCTTTGGAAAATTACAGTGTCTTCCCCCTCACTTCTGAAAGAGAACATCCATGCATTCCACAGAGAAATTCAGACGTCTTCCCAGTTCTGTGTGGATGCCTTGCTAGATCCACCCCACTGGGCTCCCAATTGGATAGTAGGTAAAGCTGAACCACCTTCACGGGATTACAGAGCTTTGGAATGCAGAATAAATAATTCCCACAACTAAAATGAACTGCTTTTATGAAGAGGTGTGGAATATAACAAGGCCAGCGCAAGCAAAGACATTTTTAAGGCTTGACATCAAAAACCTTTGAGAAGTTGCTCTATTCTGCCAGCGGAGTTTTTCACCTATCATCAGCCTACATCAAAAGTAAGACATTATCTTGCCTTTCTCTGAGCATGCAAAATGCAAAGGGTGTGGATTATGTGAGACATTAATTCTTCTCTATCAATAGAAAACTTCAGAGACAACAGCAAAAACATTTTCAATTCACAGACTGAAGTGTTGAGTAATGTACAGAGTATGAGAAGAAATTATTGTTCTCTGTCCCAAAATAAGAACCGAGAGTCGTGTAAAATTAGCAGGAACAAACTTATTTCTAGAATATAGAGTTCTACTGTGGAAGTGCTTGTAGTACAGTGGCTCAAAAAGAAATGGAAAAATCCAGTGGGAAAAGTCAAAGACAGCACTTTAGGCTCAGAAAGGTCCTAAGCCCACAGCACTGGACTCAGAGCATGCACCTAACAAGATAATATCTACCTTTCCCTTCTAGCTCTTCATAGGTGCAAGCGTCTGACTTGGAGAGGAAATTTTACTTTCATCCTTCAAAAACGTATTTCCAAGAAGTGAGAGTTTTCCTTCATGAAAAGCAACAAGAATACATGGATCACAGCCAAACTGCTACTTAATATCATTTTGATTAAAGGTCATTGGAAAACAAGCTAAGAGCTAATGAAGGGCTCACAGCTAAATCCAGTGTTCTGTCCTAAAGCCTGGATTCAGGCCAGGCTCTGGGCAGACAAAGGATTACCAGATGGCCTCCTCACATCAACAGATGATAAGCAAGCACCACTCTGACCCTTCTGGACCCCTCTAAACCTTTTGACACCATTAATCAAGTTAATGCCCACTCTAAAAGGTTCACAGGAGTCTGGGGTGACTTTCTCAGACAGGTGTAAGTCTATCAGAGAAATATGTTCCATAGGACCATACGGTAACAAGACACTTAACTGTGTGGGCAAGTTTTACCTAACCAACCTAAGGGAACCTAGATTCAGGGGAAAAAAGAAGGCTGTATTAGATAACAGAACATGGAATTCACCTCAGCAGTGCATTCTGTTTTCATGACACAAATTCATTGAGAAAAGGAGCTCTTGGACTTAGAGTTGAAATCCGGGTCTCACATTAGGTAACACTATAAACCAATATTGACAGTGCTGCTTGCACAAACTGGGAACATCCTCTTGGTGACCAACAACCTGGCTGCAGCTGTGGCCTCTGGTATGAAACATTGCCAAGTATACAGAGAGCAGAAAGAGCATCTATCCAGGGCATAGTTTCCCTAGAGGTCAGTCCCAAACTGGAACAAAAGACCAGTCCCGCCCTTTTCAAAAAGGCTGAAAATACATTTATCTAGAAGGACAGAAAACATGAACAAATAAAACTCAAAACCTGACAAGGTAGGAACTAGTTAAAATGGTGGTGAAACAACTTAGGCATAACATTTGACACAAATCCCTCCCTGTCTCAGCATCCCTGTCTTTGTAGCGCAGTTTTCAGGCTCCTGTTAGAATCATCAAGTATAAGATATTGTAAGGAGAAGGCAAGATCATGAACAGAGAGGCAAACTTCGACCACTAGCATTATGTTCTTCAAATGCTACAGTCCATGAGGAACTTTAGATCTACCACAAGTTTTATTTTTACCGCTTATTACCATCTCATCAACATAAGTATGTAATTTTCCAAGTTCAACCCTATATATACAGAAAGAAAGAATTACTATAAATACACCAAAGCAACTATAGTTCGATTGCCTTATTTTCCCTTGTAATTGCAGTGGCTTAATTTAGATCATATTTTAATAAAAGATAAATTCAAAATTAAATTGAATATTAAAAAAAATTAGAAAATTAAATTCAATAACATTTTTAATATCCCCTTTTACTGGCTGCTCTTGGCATTGACCAGTAATTGAGCGCTAAAAAATTCTGTTTTTTCCTGTAGGTACCCAGTTTCTTTTTCCCCTGGTTATTACTGACTCCAGACTCCCTTGTGCTGACTGATAATTTGCCATTAATTGTGCACTTCGAGTATCCTCTGAGCTCAGCTGTCTCACAGAGATCAAGTTAGGGAGAAAATAATGATATGAACAAACTGAAAAAGACAGCATAACGAAAGAAAAGAGCTAGCAAAATAGTCCTTACTGTCTTTTTCTCTAAAAGGTGAAGGAAAATATCTGGGATTGGCAAGATGATGGGCATGAAGCAAACATGGTGAGGATAGGAAGGAAAAAAGTTCTAAAACTGATTATCTTAGAGTTCAAGTGATCTGTGTCTATGGTCATAACAGGAAACATTAATTTTACAATAGTTCTAATTTTATTAGCTTCTATTTTCTTCTTATAATGCTGCAACCTTCTTGGGAAGCATTCCAATATACTCATGATTGTATAAGATACTACTTTCAGAAAGCACATAGATCTCAAAAAACACATACTTGCATATCCTCAAGTCTTGTTGGACAGATTCAGTTCAGCTACTTCCACCAGCTCAACACTAATGTGTTAATTAACACAACCCTCATTTGGGTTAAAGACTGGCTAAAGACTTTTGCCATTGTCAGAGAAGACACACACACTCCTGTTGGTTGGCTGATGTGCTTAAATCTCACAAAAAAGGGAACCTCTGCTGGCTGTACACACAATTCACTTTTCTGACCAATAGATTTTATCCCTTCATTACAGTCCTATTCACCAGTAACCATTAAAATTCGCTTTGCAACCTGCACAACTTTTCCCTCCCAGTAATTCTACGGTCTGCAGGCAAGAGCAAAGCTGTTCTTTAGTCCACAGCAGTTGATTACAAGTGCCAAAATACAAGCAACATCCACGAAGAAATTTTGCTCTGCACAAATGTTTCACAATGTCAGTCCAATCCAAGTTCCGCTCATGTTATTTTGCAACCAAGTCTCTTTTACTTATTCGCATTTCAACTTTTTACTTAGTGCTATGAAGTGCCTTTTTGGGTTCCTGAAAGGAAGTATAAATTAGGTGCCTCTTATCCATGGAAACACTGTCTGTGCTACAGCGCTGCAGTTCAGAGACCATCTATCCCTCAGGACAGGACCTATTTTTTTTTGATTCATACAATGGTGTTGCTCAGCACATAACAAAATAACCTTGCTTCTGAATACTGTCTCCCAAAAATCTGCTCTTTTGTTGCAAGATTTTCTGCTTTTTTGCAGTATGTATCTAATGCATGCAGCTCCACACTCCAGACTGCTGAGTGTGGGAACACAACTGCTAAGGGCCTGCTCATGTCTCAAGAGGGATTAAAGGTAGGAACAACATGACAACATAAAACGCAGGAGGAGGGGGGGAGTTTTTGCAGAAAGAAGAGGAGTGAGCTGGGTTTATATTAAAAAAAAATAATAGATAGAATAATTCCTTTTTTATACAGTATCTCTATCCTAGCTCTGCTTTTTGCTGGTAACAGGAAGGGAGATAAATTTCACCCTGAGATATCTGACAGCTCACTAATAGAGAAAGATGCAGGGCATGCTGGATTCAGATTTAGACACCAGAACTATAATCAAAAGAAAGGACTGTTCTTGCTTCAGGGTCTGAATTAATTCCCCTTTTCTGTCACTTAAATTACTGTTGTTTTCCTTAAACTGTGTATACACATGGCTATTAGCTAAAACTAAACAAATAAGGACTGGCTCCCAAGGCCACTTCTGCAAGATGCCTGCCGATTTCATATGAAGTAATTCTGGTTGCCAATGACTCAGACAAAAAATATGTACACTGAGGACATGAAAAAAGAATAAATTACCTTAAACTTGAAAAACAAAGCAGCTGACTCTTCCTCTTCAGACAGCTTACCTGACCTTTGTGGAAGTCCGGCAAGATCAAGCAGAGGTTTTAACATCCAGTCTGGAAACCAGAAGAGACAGTGACTTTTCTTACTGGGAAGCATAAAGCCCATTCCTACAATTACTTTTCAAACTATATAGTTGTGTATACACACACACACACACACACACACACACACACACACACACACACACACACAAACAATGCGTTTTACTCGTGTAGCCTGTAAAATGTTGCCACTCCATTAGCGTCAAATTTTATCAAATGACCAAAGTCTTTGCCTCTTGGTAACAAACTTCTCTGAAGTTGGAAAACATTATAATGAGGTAAGGCACATCACATCAAAATCTTACACAGTGCTAAATTAACATAATGTGATAAGATACAATGTGACATAACATCTTCATAAACTTGAACGTGTCAGAAAATAAAAGACCTTTCTATCCCGTTATTGTGAATCTAATCCATATTTTATCAGTCCAATCACTAGCCAGCCACTTTGAAAGTTTATTTAATACCATCGTCACCAATTGTTTACAGTGTCCCAATTAGAACTTTAGAAACAAGGTTAACAAGACACCAAGATAGAGAATGTGTAGGCGTTCAGAAGCTATCCATGAGTGAACCAAAATCCTGGTTTCGGGTCTTGGCAATATTTTATCATGTACAGAATTAATATTTTGGTGATCATTGTGTGTACAAAAAGTTAAGCAGATTTCTTTTTTTAAAAAGACAACTTTCCTCTGTGTAGAACACAATGCAATACACAGAATCAGCAGAATAAGAGAATCAGCAGGTAACAAATTAAATCATCTGAGCTCACTGAACATCCACAGTAAGGCCAAGATCTGAAAGATATTACTAGAAACTGTGACTTGAACACACTTCTTGTCCAGTTAAAAACATTTATGCTAAAATAACATTGTTCATGGCATCTTAGCAATTTTAATCTAAACAAATACTGGATAGCAGAAAGGCATGAGTATAACCCCTGAAAGGACAGTTGAAAAACCCCAATAAATATTTTGCCACTTCTTACAATCAATGCCTGATCTTCACCACAGAACACCTTTCTAGACTTTAGATATAGTCTGTCACATCTCCACTCCACCCACCCCACCCACATTTTTTTATTTATGCTTGGTATCAAGAAAAAACTATTCTTCTACTTGCACACCATTGGAAGCAAGGCTCTTTGCCTAAACCAAGATACCTGCACATTACAATACATTCACACGGCTTTTGCTTCAAGTGAATGCTCTTGAAGGTAAAACCCCCAAATTATTTCCTGGTAATGTGTGTCCCTTTTCCGAAACATCAAGTCCTCAGCTATATTGAACAGTGCTGCCATAATCTACACAGTAACCAGCTCAAATCCTATCAGAATTGGCAGCGCGTGCAAATTCCAGCGTCAGTGCACCCACTGTCTAAAACTCCATAAACCAGCAACAGCCCAGCAGGGCGCTGTTTATTATTTGAGACAATAAACAGGATTAAAGAACCTTCAAATGCAATAAATTTTGCTAAATTAAATTGAGTGGCAGAGGTATTTTCTTGTATCTTCATGACTGTGCTCATCTGCATTGTCAGTAATAGTTTTTGCTTAACTAGTGTATTTTAAAGGGCAGAATAGAGTTCAAAGAACAGTAAAAAAGAACAATCCCAGTAAAACAACAAAGTTCTCCATTTCAGGCGTAGTCTTTTCCATGTTCCTTAATAAGTATGTGGTAACTGCTTCAATCTCTCTCTCCAATCTACAGAGTAAATCAAATTAAAGGGAACAAATGGGTCCCAGCTCCATGAGGTTTAATTTATACAGAACTTTGTTTAGAACCTGCTTACAAATTAATTATTGGATTAGGTATTTGGAGATGGAAGCTGTGACTGGAACAAAGCACTTAACAGATTCTTCATTGTCATGTTCTGTTTTTTCACTCAGATGAGCAGAGCTTGCAGAAATACAAATCTTCTTGTTTCATTTCAGAAACAATGATATTCCCTGATCTTTAGCAGATACATGCAGGGAAATTTCAGGCAGGTGATGAGGGCAAGACAATATGAGATTTTAAGTTAAACAACCTATTCTTTAAAAATTCAGAATTAAATACTGTATCAACTCTTCCTAGGAAACAAAAAAAAATGGACAATGAGATTTCATAATATTATTTTAAATGACTTCTCAGTGAAAAAGTTTTGAAATAAAGTTTTCTAAGCATTAACTAAAATGTTTTACCCAGAAAGATTTACCACCAAACAACTTCAACTGAGGGGAAAGGAAGAGTAAAATCTGTGATAAATCATTTTGACTTTTGACAAACATTCTGTTGGCATAAGAACTTCGCTCTGCCTCCAGTAAGGAGGTAGAATTGGTGGTTAAATTAAAAGAATTTGGATCCTCCCATTCCTTGCTATGTGGCAATTAACCTCTCAGGTTACTGAAAACCACTGCAGTGTTATTTTTGTCTCCTTTTGGTGGTGAGCATTAGAAAACCCTCATGTGATTAGCCTGCTTTTGGGTTTTGCAGTGGTTTTTGTTTAAACAAAACTATATGATAAGGAATACTATTATGCTGCTCAAGATGTAGCTTCCTATTTGTAGTTGGCTTTTCCAGAGAGGGCAATGATAGACCATCCAAAAAGCTTTCTAAAATGTAAAGGAAAAACAAGTAATCAAGATACTTAAAAGGCCAAGGCCGCCTATTCCCTCCAAAGAAAGGTGAAGTAGCCTTTATTTCCCCTGATAAACTGCACCTGAAAAAGTGGCAGGAACCAAGGGAACATCCTTGAAGCTGTGTCAGGGAAGTTGAGGCTGCATAGCAGGAGAATGTTTTTCCCCCAGAGGATGGCCAGGCACTGAACAGGCTCCACAGGGCCGTGCTCACAGAGCTCAGGGAGCGTTCAGACAACGCTCTCAGGCACAGGGTGGGATTTTTGGAGTCTCCTATGCAAGCCCAGGGGTTGGACTCGAGGATCTTGATGTGTCTCTTCCCATTCAGTGTATTCCATCATTCTATGGAATGCATATCATATCTCCATCTTTAGTAAATTGCCTTGAAATATGCTTTACTAATTTGGCAATACTGTGATTTTATATTTTCAGTAACTCTTTTCCCCATCAAATTCTTTTGATATGTTTGTTATTACATGGAGTATGTCACTGCTTCAGAAATCTCTTTGTGGAGGTTGTAGGAAGTTGAAACCACTAGAGACTGTGATCAAGTAAGGTCATAGCAGCAGTTACAGTGCTGATCAAATGCACTTTTTACATCCTTATTCACTTCTCAAGTGTGGTATCAGAAGCTGCTTCAAAAGAGCAGGAGGATGGAACTTCTCTTAGACACTTTTGCAGTGCATATCTACCAGATATAAAAAATCTTTCTAAAGCAACGTTAGAAATAAAAAATGCTAGGCTTTGCTATAGCTTTTTATTATTGTCTCCAGTAAAAATTTTCAAGAGATACTTTCACTGGCTTCTTTTAGCATCTCATTTCTGCCTAAGAAGGTGATGTATAAGAAAGAAGTATAACTTTTGGACAATTACAGTTCTGAAGTCAGCACATTCTGTTCAGTTTCACTGAGTGAGAAGGACCTTAAATAAGCTCTCGCTCCCCTTTTGATCATGATGTTAGAATGAGCCCAAAATCTAGCCAGCTCTCCTCTAGTTTGAGCTACGTGTGAACATGAGGACCCACTGTAGAAATTCCCCTTGTGGGCAGTGCTCACATCTTTGCTCCCAGAAAATGGAGACTGATACTATTTGTATATCACTGTTTAGGCAACTGTTCAGGCTGCTGTTGTAGATACCATACAGGTGTTCAGAACAAAAATTAGGCTTCAACTCCACAGGCTGTAAAAGTTCTCTGCAAGTTACAGAACGTAGCTTGAAAGAGAATGAAGTTCAGGATGTCCAGTGGATTAAGCAAATTCTAAGACAAACTGCTGCTAGGTGATCCCTGTAGTTTATTACTGTGTATTCTACAGACAGAGGTACTAACTGGCTGTGGGGAACAGATACTGCACAGAGTCTGATTTATTCTGGTTCCACCATTGTTCTATAGCAGCAGTACAAGAGTCACAGGAGGGTGGAAGACTCACAGAAAGCTGAAACTATTTTAGATCAATGAAGCAGCGTTATTTTCCTTTTTCACAAGTGCCATGCTAGATGAAATACCTTTATTTTTAGGTTTTAATGTTGGATTTGTAACTTACAGGGACTCCAGTGAACCATACCACGTGCTTTTGCTTACACTGAGGAATGGCAAAGCTTCTGTAGGAGCCTTGAATCCAGAAATGTTTGGCCATTGCCATCAGCATCCCAGGCCCTTTGCTTTTTCTAGAGGTAGGAAATGGTGCAACATGCTCTCTTCAGCAGACTCATAAAGAATAAAGGAAGAGTGTTTATGGTGCAATTCAGTACTCCTTGAATTGCTGAACATGTTGACAGGGAGAAGCTTGTCAGTGAACCAGTGGTGAATATCCAGCACAAACAGATGGCTGATCTGGATTCAGCTCTGTGCTGTAAAGCACACAACAGTTCTCTCTCTTTTCTCCTGATGATGTCAGATGAGTGATGGGGCTGTGCACAGCAGCCTCTGAGTGCCTGCATCTTCACCAAAACTGCCTGGCCTTTTGCTGTAGGTGCAGAGATTATTTCTTCCCCTCCTTTGCCAGACCACACAAGACAGACTTGCCTCCTGCAATCTTGTTGTGCTGGGATTCAGCTTGCGAGGGCTCTTCTGAGGAGTGAAGGAAGGAGACAGAATATTAGCATACAGCTATTTCCACTTTTACTGCTGAGGATAGACTCAGCCTTCCTGACTGCCCTGCAGGAGAACAGAGGTGTTTGATCAGGGACTTTGCACTGCTGTGCAGGGCTCAGCCTCAGGTGAGTGTTCAGGAGGAAGTGCTGGGTGCAGCAGCATGTTGTGAATGCAAACCTCTGTGTGCTGCTGAGATCTGCACACGTGCACACACCCCCCTTTCACTAAAGAGTGCAGGAGACATTTGAGCTTTCCTTCTTTCCCTCCCTTCCTTCCCCTTCTGAGACCAGCCCAGTGGCAAAACTAAATTCAGGTTTTAGGAGCTGGCTCAGCTGTACCATGCAGTATTGATGCAGTGGAGTGGGCAAAGTCTGTGTGTGCATTCAGTTGACAGCCCACAGCAAGAGGTTCACCCTACAGGCTGTAGGGCTCTCATGGGAAAAGGAGAGGCACAGTCGAGGTTCTGCCAGGCTGTTCTCTCAGATGTGGTCTTAGTGCCTTGCCAAGACACCCTCGCAGCTCTTTCTACTAGGTACCTCTTTTTTCAAAACAGTTTTCAAATGTTTCCATTCCAAAAGGCCCACAAACAAACCGAAAACCCCAAATCCCAGCCTTCTTGAAAATGTTTGCCAAGTTTACCAAAGAAGGAAGATGGTTTCAGCTGAACGTTCCTTTATTTGTTGTAAATAAATCAAATGTTGACTACATGAACATCTCTCACTTCTCTTGTTTACAGCCTACACTGACAGTTAAGCTCTTAGAAACTTTCAAGTAAACCTCATCTGCAGAAATCTTTCCTTTTGACAGGCTCTGAAAATGTCCAGGTTTTTTTGTTTGGTGGTTATGTCAGTGGGCTTTTTTTGCATAATGTATTGGGTACCTTCCTGAAGGAGTTTACATACCTGTTAAAAGAAGTGCACTCAGAGATGCCAACAGAAAAAGATGCATAAGTATATAGTTTATTTATGCAGGTTGCAGTCTAATAAAAACCCAGTCTCTTTATGTTGCCATGTTTGTGAATATTTATCATCATAAGCAAGTGGCAGAGAGAGGCTTGACTGAGGAAGTTATTGTCACCGATAGAAAACAACGTCCTGAGAGAAAACAGGTTCTTGTAAAGTCCCAGGTAAAAGCTGTTGTCAGTTTCCTCTGTGTCTCTCAAGTGGCCCTGAGCAAAACCAGCCCCATAAATTAAGGTGCTCGAGGACAGTATGTAAGAGAACAGACATTCTGCCAGCTGCCCTTGGGTGCCCAGTAAGGATCCCCTCATTTTCTCTGATAGCAGCTGGGTGAGCTAATTGTGAGGCTGAGGAAGCATCAGCAGGCTGCAAGAAATCATCAGTCACCTCCGCATCCACCTGCTAATTCTGAGTGCATTTAAGCAAAGCTGTTGCTCTCAGCCGTGCGGTGCAGAACACAGACAAGTTCAAGGCTCTGCATGTAAACAGCAGATGTGTGTCAGTAACTAAAAACACAGCCCTCTCTTCCAGCACCAAACCAAGACAGAAGAGCAGCAAGAGCAGCTGGAAACAGGCTTTGCTTCCATGATTTTCCCAGGCACGCGCAGCTTGACGCGCCAAGTTGATCCAGCTCTTTGAAACCACTCATTGTGTGCTGGAGTGAGTCTAAGGGGTGTGAAGCCTTCACTTCAAATATAGAACAGCAATTGATGCTGGATCAAGCATAATAGGAAGGTTGGATGAGCCACTGAGAGAAACTGTGGTACAAAGGAAACTCTTTAGGGAAAATAAAAATGTAGATGATCACGTTTGAATCACTGTGCAAATTTATATTGAATCGGTATTTTGACTGAGGAAGTGTCTTCCAGGTTTTTCACCTGATTTAGGAGCTCTAAAGATGGTTTAGTTTTATAGTTTATAGTTTTCAGGCATTGCTTGGGTAAAGCATTTTTAAAAAGTGCTGCTACGTCAAGTCTTCAAAATCAGCCTTGCCTATTGTGTGCTTCATAAACCTTTATCATTACTCTCTGAGCTCCATAAACAGTGGGATGAGTCTGTACAGAGAGAGCAGGAACAGGTCGGTCATTTGTGGTCACACTGAGCAGGGCTTGACTCTGCATGGACTTCCCTGGAAATCTCAATCCACCCAAGAGGGCGAGGCAAAGATTTCTGCCAAACTTGAGCCAGAGAGAGGAAATCTGCTCATTATTTTTGGTCAGGCAGTGGAGGGATATCTGTACTGTCATGCTGTTGATGTTCAGGCTGTCTCTGTGCTGGTTTGGGCTGCTGTAGAGTTAGTGTTCTTCTTCTTTGGATTTGTGCTGGAAGCAGTGTTGGTAGCACAGGGACGCCTTGGGCATTGCTGAGCAGAGCTCACACAGAGCCAAGGCCTCCTCTGGCCTCACTGACCCCACCAGGGAGGGGCTGGGAGGGGACAGAGCCAGGACAACTGAGCCCAAGGGAGCCAAGGGAGATCCCAGCCCAGGTGGGGCCACGCTCAGCACACACAGCTGGGGGCAGGAGAAGGAAGTGGGGACATGGAGACACCTGCCCGTCCATGGGCAGTACAGGTTGAATCCCTTGTTCAGTTTTCCTGCAGGTGCAGCTGTTGCTTTACCTATTAAAATGTCTGTATCTCAGCCCTGAGTTTTCTCACTGCTACTCATAAAATTCTCTCCCCATCCCACCAGGGGCAAATGAGTTGGTGGCAGTGTGGGGCTGAGCCATGACAGTCTCTGAAGGGCAGCCTCAGGATATCTCACCAGAGTGTTTCAGGCTGAGGGGAAAAAAAAATAGGTTATTTGGCACCTGCAAACAATACTTTTTTCTTTGTTGTGAGTTATCAATACCTGACTGAAGTACGACAATTCCTGCAATTGCTTAGGGAAGGAAAAGGGGAAATGAAATGTATAGTGAGGAGGAATGAGGATTGAGGATTATAGTTCTGGTTTCCTCCTGAGCACATGGTGCAGAAGGAAAGGAGAATTTGCCAGATGACACACTGGGAGCAGCTGCGCTCACCGGCACTCTGAGAAAGAATGTTGCTGCTTCCACAGATTCGTGCTCTCAGACACTTCCATAGCCCGTCATATGTCATTTTTGGTGCATGTTTATATTGTCAGACAAGCATCCAGGAGTAGCTGTCCATTCTCAAAGCAATTTTCAAGGCTTGATGCATCCTGTGGAATCTGTCTGGCCCATCAGTCAGACTGGACAAGGAAATAGTGTTATGGAAAACAAACACTCCAGTTCCTGTTTGCCTCAGTCCAGCTGGTGAAACTCCATGTGTGTAGGAACACTGGGTCCACATAGAGTGTGCTTGGGACAATGTGCTGCTGAAATCTAGAACAGCAGGGTACAAAGTGTGTGCTCTGCTCATTTCACTGATGGGAACAGAATTTTGCCACTGACTGGACTCTGCACGTGCCCTCTCCTTATTAGAGCTCTTACTGTTTTCCATGCTGGAAGCCTGAGTTGCAGTGTGCCTCTGCAAACCTCCTGTGGCAGCCCCTGCTTGTCACAGCCCTCAGGAATTCCTGCAGCTGGCAGTCCTCCCTAGAAATCCAGTGGCATTTGTACTGTCTTGCAGCACTGCTGCCAAAGTCAGCAGGTACTAGCTGAAGCCAGCCTTGAAACTTGGTGGAATTTTGGAATTGGAATTTTCAAAGCCAAGAGATTCCCTCAGTACTGAGATATGGGCTGCTTCTTTTATTAAATGCAAATACTAGAAATGTAGTATTCAAGTAATAAAATTTTTTTTCAACGCTCCTATGAGAATGTTACCAACATTTCTAGTTTATTACATATAACAGAACAAATACTAGCTGTATCCTGCACTTACCACTAAGAATGCAAGTATCATGAAAGAGGCTTTAAAGTATTACATGTTTTGGTAGCATTTGTGGAAATCAAATGTAATTATTGGAATAATATTATTTTTATATCGAACAAATTTTTTATAGTTGAATAGTATTAATATCAAACTATTTCTCTAATTATCCAGTATTTCCTCTGCACTCATGCAGCTCTGGTGTCACAGAGAGTGAAATAAAGTGAATGTTAAAGTTCACATACACATGCACAATGAAAAGTACACGTTAGATGTGATGCTGCAGAAGGTACTGTTTAATTTTAGCCCCTTAATTGGTCTCTTGGGCTGGAACTGGGCTCCCATGTGTTTGTGTCAGTGCTGTGGGGTCTCAGCTCGCTGCTAGGTGTGCCTCTGATGGGGCAGGGCCCTGGCTCTTGCAGGATGCCAGGTTTTCTCTCCGCTATATGCTGGACTTCCATGGGAGCACTCAAGGTGTACGCTGGCTGCCTGGGGATGCTGGTGTTGGGAATTGGAATTTTGGGAGCAGCCAGCCACTGCAGAGCTCAGGGCTGAGCCCTGTCTGTAACCCAGGTCCTGTGTATAATGGAACTTGCATTTACTTTCACTCACATCAGCCTTGCAGGACCAAAAGGGGCCTACAAAAAATCCCTGGAGAGAAATTTTTACAAGGACATGTAGTGATAGGACAAGGAGTAATGGCTTCAAACTGAAAGAGGGTAGGTTTAGTTTAGATAACAGAAAGAAATTCTTCCCTGAGGCCCTGGAGTAGGTTGCCCAGAGAAGCTGGGGCTGCCCCATCCCTGAAATTTTCAGGGCCAGGCTGGATGGGGCTTGGAGCAGCCTGGGATAATGGAAGGTGTCCCTACCCATGGCAGGGGTTTTGACACTAAATGAGCTTCAAGGTCTTTTTGAAGCAAAGCCAAACCATTTGAGCATTCTGTGATTTTTGGGCCTCCAGTATAAGTAACTTGCCCAGTCTTCCTGAAATCCCCTATTCTGTGCAGCCAGCATGACCTGCATCATCTGCTTGTTTTTGCTGCCTCTGCCTGCAGCGTCCTGAGTACAACAGCAATTTGCAATTTACTTTCTTTTCTGCCTCTGCCATGTCCTTCATTGTAAAGCACAGGCCCTCAGCGTAGCAGCATCTGTGTGGGTCTCCAGCACAGAAACAGAATTAAGGATTTTTTCTTCCTTTGAAGAGCAGGGCGGTTCTTAATAGAAGGATCAGCATGATCAGCTCACTGGTTTTCATGCACTTGTTTGCTTGTATGAAGGTTTTTTCTGTCAATGGGAGGAATGTTTAGCATCTGATTTTCTCAACTGAAAAGATTTCCCATCTGTATAATTAGCCTTATTTATACAATTAGAGCTTAACTACTAATTGCTTGGGGGCTTTTTTAGTTTGCTTCCTTCTATGTAGAATATTCATCAGACAGCTGATATTGGAAAATACGAGATTGAACAGTGTTGCTGCTTTTCATATTCCTACAAGGAATGTGTTTGTCACTGAAGCAATGAATTTTTGAATGTTATCTAAACACTGTTTAATGTTAACTTTTTTTTTCCTGAGTGATATCATGATGAATTCTGGAGGGAAAAAAAACTGCCTTAGTGAAATTTCATCACATAAATAATCCAGTTGTGCCAAGAAACTCTATAATGACCTCAAGGCTTAGCAGCTGCCAAATACACCGCTTAGCATTAACCACTCTTCTTGTGATATCAAAGTAATACACAATGAACACTGCCAAATCTGCTTTCTCTAACACTTAATGTATCTTTTTTAAACCTAATTTAGTGTCTGCAAATGGCATTTGCTTTTATAATAGTAGTGTGTGCTGCTGCTCTACAGTGTCCATCTCTGTCTCTCTAGCATGGTAGGGGCTGTGGCGCATCCTGTACATCTTATAAATTAATAATTCAGTTATCCAGTAAAAATAAAGTAGTGTGAACATGCTGGTGAGTGAGAGCTATCACACGCACTTACAAAAAAAGACAGTCCAAACTTCAATGTCATCTAATAATAATAATTTACCAGGCTCAAAATGTAAAGCATTTAGTCATAAACTGGATCATCTTTATAGAAATTTGAAAGATTTTAGAGATTGTATAAGCATAGCAGTGGAATTATGATTTCTTCTTAATTTCTAAGCCATCCTCTCAAACAGAAAACAAGGTATGCACAGTGGAACCTGCTCAGCTCGTGGTGGTTGGCTTTCTTCTCTCAGGGAAACCATCTCTGCAAGGCTTCCCTCTGTGCTGGCCTTCATCCCTTGCAGTGCTTTGGTACACATCCTGAAAGGCCCGGCACTCGAGGGATGTCTTGGTTTGGAAAGACAGGTGCCTGCTAAAGGAGACAGGAGCCTCCCCTAAAATGGAGAATGCAAACCCTCCCCACCCCTCCGAATTGCTATGAATTTTAAATAAGAGGCTCTCAGGCAAAAAATATGGGAGCAGGAAATAACAGTTCTTTAATAGGGAAGGGAAAAAATAAAAGGATAAAATACAACAATGCAATACACTAGAACAGCACTGACAGAGTCAGAACTCAACCTGACACCCTGTGGGTCAGGGTGTTGGCAGCAGTCCAGTTGGAAAAGGGGCTGCAGTCCTCCTGGAGTGTCAGGCGTGGTTCTGTTGGAGCAGGGCAGTCCTGTAGGAAAAGGGTGAATTCTTCCTCCACAGATCCGTGGAAGTAGAAGCAGCTGCTGTTCCTCTGGGGAGTCCAGTGGAGAAGAGCGGTGCTGGTGTGTCAGAATCTCCAGGTTATATCTGGGTAGGAATGCTTGGCTCCTCCCTCTGGGCGGAGCATCTGACAATGGGATGTCACAGTTCTTATCAGTCATGGGGTGACATTCAATAGCCCCTTATCAGCAGATGTTCCCTGCTGAGGGACCTTGATTACGATCACTCAGGAAGAGAGATAAGGAGAATTGCCCACTTGATACCAGACAACTGCCATGCAGATGGCAATAGAATACATCTGGCCTTGCAAACTGGAACAAGGGAAAAGCAGGCAAACTGCAGAGGCTGCTGAAGGCAGAATGCAGCAGGGTGGGGCTGTGGCTTCTTCTCTGCTGTGCTCCGTGCCTTGTGCTCGCTGGGCAGGGCGGCAGAAGGGAACACTCCTGCTCCCAGAGCATGGCATCTTCCTTTGAGTCTGCCTCAGCTTCATCGGGACCTGATGCTCAGCTGGGTGACCTGACGCTCAGCTTAAAGGCTTTTAATCTGTTGCCCTGGTTTTTTAAGTTTTTCTAAGACTCCCGATGTTTACATTCTTGTAACAAATTTTCTCACATTGTTTTGCATTGTTTTATGGAGGAGGAGAAATTTAATGGACTGTTGGTTTGTCCAGTGTCATTGGAGAGGTGGCACCATCACCCTCCAATCCACTGTCACTTTTGGAAATCTATAAACGTTGGAGTCAGAAATTAAAAGTTCTCTTTTTACTTTGGGAGAGCTGCGTGTGCGCATTATTTCGTGTCCTATAGCGACAGAAATCAGTGTAGCTGATTCCGGGCTCATTAAGCAGGAATAGACAAATAACTGCTCTGTTTTCTTCTATTTGTAAAATGGAAATTACAGTGTTAAGAACTTTGGATGAAAAAGTTCTGCTCTGGGTTGTTATTTGTGATGTTTTAACCCAGCAGTGAAGGCAGGATTAATGGTCAGGCATTTCAAAAATACTTGCAGGATTTTCCTAACTGCAGTAACTAAAAATCAGCCATTGATACAGGTGTTATTACTGTTACTACAGGATCCATAAATTGTACTGCTTCTGTGGTGTCCTTTGGTTTGCATGGCTATACAGCCCTTCCCTTAGCCCTCAGATAAAAGCACACCTATTATACATGTGCCCCTCTTTTTGTCTGGGAGTTGATCTGTTAATATCCTGACTTGTTTACTGCTTAGGTGGCTATTGCTACTGTCCATTACCTGTTTGTAAACACTTCTAGATTTGGGTTTTCCACTACTTTTTATAGCCTCATGAGGCAAAAAGTATTTCTTCATGTTCAATGCTTTCATTTGCATTGCCATCCCAATTGTCATTATTTCTAGCTAATTCTGTAGAAAAATTCTTAAGCCTCAGTTAATTCATTCAGTAGGATATGGTTGGCAACAGACAAAAATCCTGGCATTTCAGGGGATCTCATAAAAACTGTCAGAACTGCCATTAACTCATAACTCCCTCTGGAGTGGCTCCGATGTCTTTTAGAGCCTCTGAGATCAGCCTTTCTATTTTGCCAGGCTGAAACTTTTCTTTCACAGCATATGGCTCCCAAACAGTGCATTTAGCTGTAGCTGTGTACTTTCCTTTGTTCATGCCCAGAGTGTTAACAGTATAGGATTGAATTAAACTTCACTAAGACTGCAGCAGTTAGGATCTTCAAATACTTTTCTCCAAAGCACTTCTAAACTACACAACCTCATAAGAGAATTGGGAAAAAACCAAAAGAGAACTAATGCGTAAGAATTCCCATAAAGAACTTGATTGCTGTCACCGAGTGAACCAGCCACAGATATCACACTGATCAGCAAAGTTTAGAGCTTTTTTTTCCCCCTCCAAACTCTTTGAAAGCATGGGTGCCTGAAATGGGTGCTCCAGGTTTGGACAAGCTCGAGACAGTTAAAAGTCCTACATTACATTCAGAGCTCAGATTCAAGTGACATCATGAATAGCTTAAATTAATTACCTGCTTCAGTCAGACTGGATTGTCTCACAAAACGCTTTAAATCAAATGAAGCACAACACTTCAGTGAGAAATATTCCAAGTGTCTGTCCTTACCACTCTGTCCCTCTTGGAAGGTGCAAGGGGTGCTGTGGATAGCACGTTGCAAGGCTTGTTTCCCCAGGATAAAGCAGCCTTCAGGGGATTACAGCAGCCAGGCTCCTGAACTGCTGATATGCAGCCTAGAGATGTGTTATTTCAGGTGCCTGCTGCAAGAATATATTGGACAAAATGCCTTGTGAGGTTGTGTAGTTTAGTGTAAGCTGCATGTGAGTGAAACCTCTGGCCAGCTGTGATTTGTGCTGACTTTTACCAGGCTGTAGAAATTCTACAGCAGGGCAAGCTCCACTTCAAACCCCTGCTCCCAAATGGGATGTCACAGAAATAAGGGTTGTTTGAAAACTAAAGAAGTGCTGAAGTGTGGTGAGGAGCCCAAAGGATGCCGAGGTAGAGCTTTTAAAGAGTGCTGTGTGTGGCACACACCCAGGGCCTCAGAGCTGGAATTGGGGCACCCTCTGCTCCAGGGGCCAGCTGCTGCACTCAAATAACTGCAATCCTTTCTTTCATTTCCTTTCCAGGGTGGCATCCGCTGTCTTCACACTTCTTCATCATTTTTAGGCAAAACTGGAGAATTCTTAGGTTCTTTCTGGCAGCTGTAGACTGCAGTACCTCCTCCCCTCCCTGTCCCTGGATAATTCCCATGACTGTTCCAGGTGCACTGCTTGGGGTGCTAAAATAGCTCATTAAACACAGAAACTGTCTGCTCCCATCCCCACTCTGTTCAGGATGCCTTGAATTCTTGGTGGCTAACAGGCTGCCAGCTTCCTGGCAGGGAGGAGTATTGATTTCCATACCCAGTAAGTACCTTGTAGGCAATTTTCCTTTTTAATTATTGTTCAATGAGCACAGCTGGACACAAATAAATTGACGTAATAGTTAAGGCCTCTTAACAGCTCCACTCCCATCTCCTGAGGCCTTTCTTAGCCTCTAGGATTTTTATAAAGATTTTATTTCCCCTAAAAATAATTACAAGATAATCTAATTACTTTGTTACAGTTCTTCACATAATTAACCTTGCTATTTTCAAACTTGAAGAAATGAGATGGAACATACCTATATTAATGCCAGAATGATAGAACACTATATTAATCTGAAGAGCTAATATTTCTTAAAGTGACTTCTGGGTTTTCATTTAATTTTTTTTTTTTTTTTTTTTTTTTTTTTTTTTTTTTTTGCTGCTATGTTCACTAAGCATCTTCCCAGCCGCTGCCAAATAAAAACAATATTTATCTGATTTTTACTATCCATCAGTAAAAACATAAGCAGTATGAATAGCAGGAAGGACCAGACACAGGGGTTTATTTTAAATGGGAATGGGCTTCATGGAATCTGCTAGGAATGTGTTTCATGGAATCTGCTAGTGTGAAACAAATGTTGATGGGCCTGAAGTGTGGAGTGGAAAAAAAAAAACATGCAGCAAACTGAGTGTCTTGTCATAGTTTGTAGGCTAGGTACTTCCTTATCTATTTCCTTTTCCGACATAGGAATTCTTGAATTCTGTTTTTCTGTTGTCATTTCATACAGATAGAGAACTGCATCAAAATCTCCTTGGAACAGATGTAATTTTATTCATTGTTCATCAGTATCTTCTGAGTAGTCTTGGAAAGCCACTTCCTGATAACAGTGGCTGAGAATTTCAGTTCTTCTGCAGCTATGTGTTTGGTGAGTGGGTTGGAGACCCATCCTTGCATGAGCAGAGCTTCAGGCAAGCAAATTCCATAAGGTGTGTGAAATGTTGGCTGGGACACATCTGCTTTAAATTCTCAGCATATTTTCTAAAATTTAGTAACGCTTTGAGGATCAAGGAGGATGATAAAAATAAATTATCTGAATACCTAGGATACCTCTACAAATAGCAGTAGAGAGATCCCACTCTACTGGCTCTCAGAATGTCAGAAAACAATATTTTTTATTTTGTTTTCACATAGAGTGTTGCAAGGAAAAGTCAGAGGGGAATATAGCTCTCTTTTTATGCAGGATAAAAATTATTTTTAAAAGAGAACTGGACTTAGTCAATTTTGCTATCCCATATTCAGTATTTAAAGTCTCTTAACATTTTTCACATAAACTAGGTGTTTCAGGGGTTTTCTCCTATTATATTCATAATAGAAAATATATTACTGTTATAGATGAGTAGTGTAATAGCTGGCTCTCAATTAAGAGATATTATATATATATATATATATATATATATATATATATATATATATATATATATATATATATATATATATATATATATATATATATATAAAGTAGATATTATATAGATATATATAATAATATGGATATATATATTAAGAGAAATTATATAGATGTATAGTAATGTTATTATAAAATGTCATTCCATACTCCTCTTTCCCTGCCCCCCTTGCAACAGCTTTAATTGTCAAGACATTTAAAGGAGGCTGGGTTGGTACCAGGAGGAGCAGCAAAACAGCACCTGACCTCCAATCAAGATGTGAAAAGTAATGTCCACCAATATCCATTGGTGGACATTACTTTTCACATCTTGATTGGAGAAAGAGAAAGAGCTGACTGACAAAACTTGGCAGAGAAAGAGCTGACTGACAAAACTTTCAGAGGGGCTGAGGGTATAAAAGGCAGAGCATCCACTTTGGAGATGAGCCATGTGGCTGGCAGCCACAGGGGGGGCTCCCAGCCCAGGAATTTTTCCTTATTTAGTCCTTTTGTTGTGTTTTTTGTTAAGGTTTAATAAATCTTGAAGATTTTAAGAAGTGAGCGATTGTTTCTCACATTACCTTTTGTGAGGAGCTCACCATATTGTTGAGGATAATTTTTTCACGAAATTTCGGTGGAAGGTAACAGAGCTCTGCCCCAGTTCTGCTTGTCTCCAGTGAGTCCCCCACTGTTCCTGCTTTTCCAGCAGTGCCACTTGGAAGCACCATTCTCCTTTCAGGGGCCCCTATATTTCAGGCAATTTCCATGACAATTTCTCAGAATAGGCAGCTTAGGCTTTTCAGCTGAAGGGGTTCAAATGGATGTTTCTGTCTGGAACAGTCTGGAAGCTGCTGCTCCATTCCAGCAGCTCTCAGGCAGCTCAAATCTGCACATCCACAAAGCACAGCTTGGGAAATGCAAGTAACTAACTAAAGAAACAAAGTGCCGTGGAGAAGGATATGCAGAGTCCATGACAGGAGTTGAAAGGGAGTTTTCCCTGCTTTGAGTTCTCTAAAAGCTGCTGTGAATATTAGCTGTGGAAGAACTGAAAGCTAGTTTAGGCCTAAATTGAGAGCATCTCTGTGTGGATGGAAGGCTCTCTTGGTTTTATTGGATTTTAGTAAAAGCGCATAAGATAAAATGGCATCTGAAGTGAAATATAAACCCACTCTTTCCTTACTATTTCAGGTTCTTCATCCAAAACACTTTACAGGAATACCTGAAAAGTCTTTATGATGGAAAAAAATAAATTTCCAAAGGTTCTTTTGCCACTAGCTACCAGGTATTTAAATCTTTGCCTTTTGCCAGGAAAGCTCTGTTGATAAATGATATAGATGGTGCCTTGGCAGGTGGGAGAGCCATCTGTATGGGTGCATGCATTTCCTGCTGAGAGCAGTGTGTGCTGGGTATGGACACTGCAGAGGTCACTCTGCCCGGCACCCCAAGGAATTTGAGGACTTTCTTGCTCTATACCAGCTGGTTTTTTAGAGGGTTTTTGCCTAAGGATTTGTCAGATGCCTTTGAGTATACAAATATAGCCTGGATTTCTGTTGTCAGTATACCTATTGATAGCTGTAGAAAATACTTTGATAGATAATGAGGCAAAATTCCCTTCACAAAATCTGTTTCTGGCAATGCCAATTTGGATATAAAGGGATTCATTCTGTTCTTTATAACAGTTTTCACCAATTTACTTGGCTTTCTGGTCCACGATTGCCCAGAACTCCCTTGGGATCGAAGCAAATTTAAGCCAGAAGTTAAACAGCACCATTGGTAGTTAAATCTTCAGTTTCTTCTGCTCTAAGCAGTTATCATTTGGTGCTGGTGACTTGTTACTGCTCATTTGCTCATCAGAGAATTCTTTTTGAGTGTCTTCTGGCATTAAGCTTGATTTGAGATAGACTCTGTTGTGTCTTGCTGTAGAGAGAGGAGATTCCAGAGTAGGAGTCTTTCCAATCTCCTCTACCAGAAATGCAAACAGGATTTTTTTTTTTTTCCCATCTATGGCTTTATGGTCACTAAGTTCTTCTTCTATATCTTCATCATTTTATGACCCTACAGATTCTTATCAGAATTCTTTAGTCTGTGGTTTTTGGGACTTTCGAAAGCTGTTCCTCAAATGGGTTTTGGTTTTTTTTTTTTGGTAGGTGTCCTGGTTTAGGGCAAATTTTGGAGGAAACCTCCAAACTGGGGTTCCTCTAGAAAGCAGATTCAAGCAGCCCCTCCTGGAACTGGTTTGGGAAAAGATTTCCTTGGAGGAAAGTGGAAAAACCTGTTTATTTAACAGGCAAAGCATTCACCAGCACAAAAAATGAACAATATTAAACGATAAAACCTCTTGCTGCTCCGAAGAGATGCCACACTCAGAAAGTCCCTTTGTGGGCTGTAGCTGGGCTCCCTCACTTTCTGATCAGTCTCTCATCAGTCCCTCCAGTGCTGGCAATGCCACAGCCAGGCCCAGCCTGAGAGCTGCCAGTGTTCTTCTGGGTGCTCAGTCCAGGGCAGGTTCAGCCAGCTCCAAGGAAAAGAAAACCCAAAGTCCAGGGAACTTCCCTGCCTCAGCTAGCTAAAACTAACCAAAAGCAAAGGAAAGCTCTGTCCTGCTATCTGTCCATGCTGCAGACAGCACTGTCCAGGAGAAGGATGCGGGGAGCAAGTGCAGTTTCTGAAAACAAAATGTGTGCACCTTGTCTCCCCCCACCTTTGCTCTCAGAACCAGTCTTAAAAGGTGTAAAACTTATTTCTGGGCCAAACAGATGAATGGGGATACAATTCAGCATCAGAAAGTGACCCCAGGACATTATGTCATTTATACAGTATCTGCCTGAGCTTATGGCCCCTTCTGGTTTATTCATCTGGACATGGAACCACTTTGCTGTTCAGCAACACTGGTTTCTTCAGGCCTCTCCTAAGTTTCTAGGAGGCGAGATTTATTTGTAAACAAAGCTGTCTCTGAACACCCTTCTTCCCGCCTTTAAGAATTTTACTTGTTTCAAAACAATAAAAGGAAAACCTGGTCCGGGCACTGCTTCCAGTGAAGCCAAGAGTTGCTTCCTCCTCTCTGAGTTTCCTGGCTGTCCATAAAATCCTCATTCCAGGCAACCTGTCCCAGTATGTTTGCCACTCTGCACTGGGCATAAGTGAAGCTCTCCCATCACCATCTTGTTGCACAGTTGAAATATGTCAGTAACAGTATTTTTCTTCTCCTTGCCCAGAATATCAGTTTCATGGGATCACAGCTTATTAAACTGACCAGAGGGCTTGGCCAGTTACTTTTAAACCACTCTTTAACATATGATTCCACTTACTGCTTGGTACAGCTTACTGCACCTTTGATATATTCTTTGATTTTCATCTTCCGGGGGCTCTGATTGTTTTCTTTTCCACTAGGCATCCTGTATGTTTATTATTCCCATATTTCATGTTCATATTCCATATGTCAGTTCAAAGTGTGTAGGGCAGCAAGGCAGGCAAGCAGGTTCCCCATCTTACTGCTAACATGGATGCAGAAAAACATGTAAAAGTTCTTTTTAATCTCTGTAGAGCTATTTTTTTAATGCAGAACTGTTGGTTTTCTTTGCTGTTTCCTATTTGATTATTTCTAGCTTCCATCCTATCTTTTATATAAATCCTTTTGACTTCCCCAGAGAGCTTTTCTGCACCCATCAGCATTCTCCTTCTCTGTTTCAGCAACTTTGCACAAAGCTGGCCCTGTTCCTAGGAGGTGAATTATCCAGCACTGTAGGGTGAAATTGTCACTAAGGTTCCTGAACCGAGAGTGTAGTTACCTCTCCTGGGGAGAATTTCTCAGGAACACCATTTCCAGCTGGGGTCAGGCCCTTCCTTCCCCCCAAGAGGGACTGCTGGCCTGGAAGTGGTGGCATTGTGCTGACAGCATCAGCCCCCAGGGAGCTGCTGTTTCTGCATCTGTTGAGCAGTGCAGGGTGTTCTTCATTCACACTTTGGAGTTTTTCATTTCCCAGTCGGATGGGCAACCTTTCTCAGTTCATCCTGTCAGTGCTGAACTCCTTCCTGGAGTTCAGATTGACCAAAGCAGCAAACTTTCCCCCCCTATTTCTAGCAGTTGATTTGCAGGCTGAAAGCATGTATCTGCTTGATTCCCTTTCCACAAAACAATGCTAATTTTTACGGCAACAGCGGGGCTGAAGAACCCCAGGCAGACCTCTTCACACACACTGATGGGTTTGGTGTGCTCTTGACTTTCACAGTGCCTTTGGTTATCTGCCTGTTGCACAGAAGGGCACCTCAGCAAGTGGCTCTCCTATGTTTTCTCTTATATTGTGGTGTTAAACAGCTTTTTTGGGAAACCCTTCAGATTGCATCAGCTGTGTGGCGCTGGGTATGGCTTCCTGATGTGACAGAACAGCGCTGGGGTGTGCTGAGTAGAGCTTACTGCCTGTATTGAGGGTCACTCTGCTGGAAGGAAACCACAGAAGAGGGGTTAGCTCCAGAGTCCCAAAGTCGTTGTCTGCAACAGGAGGTTTGCACTACCAGATGGAAAGCACCAATTTTCTATTTTCGGAAGAAGTAACTTTGGTCTCGATGAGAAATAATAAAATCCTGCAGAACATGGTTCATTAAAATTGAGTTCAGTCTGGGATTACTGGTGAGGTTTGCCACCTGTGTGCCCTCCTGCTTGCCTGAGTGGATTGTGGGTGGTACAGGTACCTCAGGAAACAGCTTACAGGGACACGTATTTTAATACACAGGGTTGAACATCTGCCTCTTGTAATCAGTCACTGTCCCATTCAAAAATCATTTCTGGCACTCAGTCAACCAAAAATACCCGAGCACAGCCTGGTGGTTGGGTCAGTAGGAGTTTGTGAGTTGAAAGAAACCAGTTGGATTCACATAAAATACAGTTCAGTGGTGAAGTCTCGCTGTTGTTGCTGCTACAGCCCTTTTAATGTTCCTCACTCTGATTTGGCATTAATGAGTTCTTACAAACGTGGTCTCTGTGTTTATACATCTTGTTTCTACCCATCTGTCTTAGACCACGCTGGAGTTTTGTGTTTCCTTTTTTTGCTAAGCGTGAAGCAGCTGGCCAGGGCAGGTACAGTCACATACAGCTGTATACATGTTTCTAAATTCATGTTTCTAAATTAATATCTGCTCGATGAACGTCTGGGAGGAATCCCTCTGTTCCCCTCATGTGTTTCAAGTCTTACAGTTTGTTTGGATGTACAAATCAGTCTGATTTCCCACTTCTGCTCTGCTGAATTTAAATTTTTTTATGCTTTCTTTAGGCATTTCAGAAAATTGTCTGCTCTCATAAACATTAACATTTGAAACTAAGTTATGAATGTAAAATTATTCAGAAATCATGAAAAGTATCAACCATTGGGTACCAAACTGGCTGCAATGAGACCCCATAACATGCCCTGTGAGTATTTCTTGGATTTTAGCTTTGGTTTTGACTGCTTTAATTGCACACTTGGAACTGGAAATACTTGATCTGTTTGAAATGAGTGTTAAAAATAGTTGCAGTTTTCAACATTGTAAAAATAGCTTTAAAATTTGAGCGGTTGCTTTTTTCTTTGTCTGGTAGTCACAAATCTTCCAACCTTTGAGAGTCAGATTTCAGGTGTTATTTTTGCAAGCTAATGCTGCTGTGCATTGTAATTAAGCAGACTTTGAAGAGATATTTACAAATAATGTTTAAAAAGCCACCATAAAAAGCACTCAACAAACTTAAAATAGCTTTGTCTTCTCCCTGTTTGTTTTTTTCTCTTGTTGCTGTTGTTCACAGCCCTACAGGCAGCATTCCTCCGAGATGAGGAGACAGGCAGGGTTCATGCTTTATTTACCTTAATAGATTTTTGAAGCTAAGTCCTGTGCAGCTGTTTGAAAATTTATGGAATTCATTTCTAAAGCAAACCACTTGGATAACAGACATGGCTGTGATTCCAGTTGTGCCAGTGCCAGGAAAGCTTTTGGTTTTGTACTGTGAGCACTCTTTAATAACAGGTCTTGTATTTAACCTTTTGGCTTCTGAAAGCAAATTACTCCCTTCTTGATATGCAGCTGATGGTGCTGCAGCCTCATGATTTAGCTTTCAGTTTGTGGCTGTCCCTGGCTGTTCATGTCTTTGCTGGCTCAGCCAGGCCTGGCAGAGGCACAGCACAGCTGAGGAGATGCTCTGATTGCAGCCCAGGGTCACCAACTGCACCTCTGCTGCCGTGCCCAGCACGAGCACGCTGTCGGTGTGACTGCCTCTCGTACACAGATGGCCTTTTAAAATGTGCTTAAACTCCTGATAGATTTCCAAATATTTCCAATTGACAGCCTCCTTACAAATTCCCATTTCAGGAGATGGGAGCCAACATCTCCATGATCATGTTTGGTCGTTCACACAACCATAACATTTGAATATGACGAGGAAAATTGGCTGTGCTAAAGCACAAGCTTTAATTGGAAGTAAATGCCAAAAAAGATGTTTTTGTAATGAATGCATGGGTATTTAAGTAGTTTCCCATCACTTTAATATCAAAAATGTGCTGGGATCTGCCAAGTGACTTGGTAATCTTGGCTAATATCAGGGAAGTTGCACACAGTCAATGGCTTTAAGCAGCACTGTTACTCTGCACACTTCTCAGGATCTGGGCATTTTAGCAGCAATTGCTTGCTGCCTTTTACAACCTTGGCAGCAAGTGTCAAAGTGACTGCAGTTTTTGTCTAGGGACAGCAGTGTCCTGTAATTCCGAGGGACACTTGAGGAGACCACTCATGGTAGCTGAATGAGGACCTTACAACATTTTTCTGGGCTCTGACTTGGCTTCAGTGAAAGCTTAGCTTGGTTAAATTGGCCAGCCTGTGGGGGCTGCCATGCAGAGTGGAATACAGCATTTACACAACTAAAGCTGAAGGGACCTCATTCCATGGGAATTTCGCTGGATTGTTGGCAGTACCTTGGATAGACATTGTGCCCCGGCACAGCAGTGTCTGAGGCACAAAGCAAAGCAGGGCTGTCAGAGCCACTTCCATCTGCACACTGTGGCTCTGAGTGGCTCAAAATGACACTGGGGATTTTTTTACAGAGCAGAGGTACTGAGAAGCCCTTCACAGTCCTGCAATACCGTCCATGCCTCATGGCAAGTCATGTGCAGCTCCCCCCATCAGTGTTTCCTTTTCCATTATACTGTAGGCATGACAAAGCAGGGAAATGTTGCCAGAATTACACTCCAGCTCTTTCATCTGTGTCTAGAAACTGGCTCACACTGGCCATGGGAGCGTTTTAGATAGTATTTCCATCTTGTCTTACTGTCTACTCATGATTCGTTTGAATACTGCCAGGTCTTATATATTTTGCTCCTGTAGGTTTTTTACTTTCTCTTGAGATTGTGCCTATTTCATCTCCCTTGCTTTTTAAGTGGAAAAACCTTCATTTTTCCAGAGAGCTTGAGGAAATTTCTTTCTCATATTTTTCTGTATTACTTTGTAATTTTCCTTCTTTGTGAAAGAAGGTTCTGCCTCAAGAGCTCCCAGAAGCTATGGCTGCCATTTCATTTCTGTGTTTTCTTTCCTGTTGTGGGAGGTTTTAAAGGTTTGGGGTTTTTTTAATTTGTTGTTAAGGGAGGGACAAAAATGACAGAAAACTGATCTTACTTGAGGGAGAGAGTGTTTTGCTCTGAGCATTCAAGGAAGTAAATTATTTTCTGTTCAAGAACCTCATCAGGTCTTAATTGACATTATAGGTAGCTACATGTCACACTAAGGAAGCCTAGTCATGTTCCTCTTTGAAAAAAAAAGGTGCAACCCCTGACATTATTAAGGTGCACTGCAGATTACTTTTCAGTGAAAAGAGCTGTATTTTCTCCAAAGCTGTATTTTCTCTAAAGGTGATATGATACATCTACCTTGTGTAGATGTATCATTTTACCATGTTGTAATTGATGAAAATTAGGCCTAGTACTTCTTTGTTCCTTAAAGTATGTCCACAGTCAGTCTTTTCAACCTGCAGCTTATACATAAGTCTAACGTGAGATTATCTAAGAGAAAATCTGGTGCCTAAATGCCCAAAATGTTGGAAAAGGCCTTAAATGTTGGGAAATGCCCAAAATGCATTTGGATTTCCACAAAGTTCAAATGAGGTCTCTTCGCCGAGTACCTTTACAAGAACAGAAAAAGTCAAAGGATACAAAGAAAACATGACTTGAAGTCTGATAAAAGATACAAAACAACAAAAAAGAAGGACTAAATAGGTAATTTTCACTGAGGATGGAGATCACTGGCATGTCCCAGGGAGGTCTCATCACCTACTCACAGTCTCAGGCACGTGTATCAGGAATGAGGTGTTTGCTCAAGTCATGGCATTGTTTTTGGTAATAAAAGTTAAAGTGGCTGTGAAGAGGTACAGTGGGATCTCGAAATAACAGGTGATTAAGGGATCAAATGATAAATGAAGTGTTGGAAATGGAAATTACTGTACGTTGTAGAAGCCACTCCTGATCTGTACATGTAACATGAAGTGGTAGTTGTTACTTCCAGGTAGTTTTGGATAATTGTGCGACTGCATCACTCCAGTGCTCAGAGTCCACATCTCAGATGCAGTTCTGGCACCTCTCCTCTCTCAGAAAGATAGATGAGGAGCCCAACGAGGCTTATTGCATTTTTGAAGCTGTTCCATACAAGGAATGACAAAGAAGGCAAGTCTTCATCTTAGAGGAGAGAAAACTGTAGTGGTATGAAATAGAGAGCCTGTAAAATAATAAGTAGGAAATAGTGAGAAGGGGAGGATTAGTACATGTTTTTCGTAGTGGGGATAATACTGGGAACTGGGTTCTAAAACAGAAGTAGTCTTTTTTCCCCAGGCCTATTATTAAATTGTGTTGCTCAAAAATGTTGTGGATACCAAAAATATAGCTGGATTAAATACATTCTTATAAAGGCAAGTTCATGAAAAGAAATCCTGTAAGAGGCTGCAAAATATGAAGATACCACATGTGGCTCAGGTTGCTTGAAGGGTTTGCTAAAGGAAGGATGAAATAGTCTTGCAGTGGTTGATATTCTTCTCCTAAACCATCACAGTCAGGAACTGTGCTAAGGTGAAGGATCTTTGGGCTGACCGATTCAGCAGAGTTATGTTGTTGATGATACACAACAGCAGTGGCTGGAAAAAACCAAATGCTGCTCCTGTACACAGATTAAAATCAGAATTATATTTGTGCTGTAGCCTTTTCCATAACTGGAGCAGCAGTGCTGTTCTGAGCTGCCTGACTCATTTGAGCCGTCTCTTTCTCTTGTGTAGGTGTCAGATTGTAGCACTGCCTTTCTCTAAAGCCCAGTGGCCTGTGAGCTCAGCCACCGTTCAGGCTCCCCTGGAGACCCTCTGTACAGAGCAATGGACTCCCTCCTGTCTTAATCTGGTGAGCTGTAGAAAGCTGCATGACCTGCAGCTGGCAGCCTGCACAATGGGGCTAAACAGCTCCTCTGCCTCGGCAGGAGCTGTGCTGCTCTAGCAGAGACCTTTCTGCCTGGAATGGAAATTAAAAAATTATTCTTCTCCGTGGAGCACCTTTCAGTTTTGTGGCAATACTGCAATGGGCTTGTTGCCATTGCCTCTTTTCTTTCCTTGGCCAAGCAGTCCAGCAGGTCATGGTGCTCTGACGCTCAGGGCAGAGCTGCTGATTTCCCTGGGAGCAGTGAGGTGCGCAAAGGGATGTGTTTCCATGGCCCCTGCTGGTGAGCAGATGGGCTGCTGCTCCTCACACTAATTGGACTTCTTCAGTCAGCTGTGGCTGCATTCCCAAGTATTCATCTGTCAGCTTTAAGGCTGCAGCTCGCAAAGAGATAGTTTACTGTGACCAGGTGCTGTAGGCAAGTGTGGCTATTGAGGTGTTCAGTGGATTTTCTGTTTGCACAGATCTTCCTGTCTGGACATCCAATAGCCTCAAAGAGTCCAGCTGGAGTCCAGAACTCCAGCTCATCCTGGTTCTCTTGCAGGTGTCCTACACAGATGGAGATGTCATGGAAGTGCTTTTGAAGCACCCTCCCTGTCTAAATACCATCATTTCTGTCTTCTCAATGCTGTGCTACTGCAGCTGGGCTCTCGCCAGCACAGCCAGCCAGAGGAGTCTTGGAAAAGCCAGGAGAGAGAATACTCTGTAATGAGGAGAGAACAAAGACCTAAGGTTGAAGCAAATGTTTCCTGTTTGTCTGGAAGTCTGCTATGTGCCCCTCCCACCCAAAGAGGAAACAAAGATTCCTATTTTGTAGCAGAACTTCTAAAGGACAAATGATTAATCTGTTGGCCATGTATTACTCCTTGTCCCACCGAACTATTCGATCTTGTTCTGTCTTGGAAGGACTGTGAAGAATGCTGTTACACTGTGTACAAAAATACCTTCACTCAAAAGAAAAAGAGCTTAATTGTTCGGCAAGGGGCCTAGTTCAGGAATTTTTCCAAATCTTTTTTTAGCACAAAAAACTACCACCCAATCTGTTGGAACTTTTTGTTTGGGGTCAAGTATTTCTTCTTCAAGAGTTTGCAGGGGACAAAGCCTCTGACATGGAATGAAAGGGTAATATCAGAGTTGGATGTGGATGATCTTTCCCTGTGTTTCTTAAGGACAGAGAGCTAGCTGGCATGAGAGCATCACCAAAAAAAAAGCTGAGGCCTGAAATCTATCATCTTAATTAGCCAGAAAGATGTCCTCAATCCTTGTCTCCCCCATCCCAGCTGTCCTAGGCACTGTATATTTACTCTCTGCTGCTGTGGCTTTTGCACAGACACTGAAATGTGTGACGCAGGTGTGTGTTAATGGAGGTACAGGAGAGAGGCAATTTTCCTGCTCATGCAGAAGGGCCAATACAGTGCAGAGCTGCACTAGCAGCCTGTCCTGCTCTGGGATATAACTGCACGGAGAGGGCATCACACAACTGCAAAATGGAGACATGGAGATGCTGGGACTTGAGCTGCTGCCACCTTCACCCTGCGCCCTTCGCCCCTCACAGTTCTGAGGGTGCTGCATGTATATGCACACCTTCATCTTCTTGACTTGTGGAGGGAGTCTCTTTGGCAACCTGTTCACTCTTTACAGGTCAGGAAAAATGCTCTAGGAGTTGTTTTGCTATGCACGTTAAGTTGCAGTTCTACTGAATTCCAATAGAGAAATGCAATCATCAGCCTGTGTTTAAAATTCTGGTTCTACCTTGCATTAAGCATGGCTGTTATCCTTTCTTCCTGCTCCCACACACAGCAGGAGCTTTTCACAGTCCATTTCCCTGCAGCATCCTGGAGAACGCTGACCTCCTGACCTCGTTTCCACTGTGCTCTTCTGTAATACCCTGCTCATTTCACTGGTAGATGGAAGGAGCAGCAAGCTACACACACAGCACACATCCTTTAGGGAAGAATTGTGCCGTATCTGTGCACTGTCCTGGCAACTTCAGCTGAGAACTGCACAATGACAGAACCATTTTAGCAATGGTTACTTCATACAGTCCCAAAAGGTGTTGCAGCCAGAAGAATCTGCTGAGGAATCCGAACAGGACAGCCCATGATGGGAATGACTCGGGACAGGCTCCTGCCTGGTGTCAGGTGCAGAGAAAGGTGTGCAAGCACAGCACTGTCAGCATTGCTGGAACAACTGCAGCAGGTCACTTGACAAGAAAAGCCTTTTTGTCACTTATCAGTCATTAATTCCTCTAATAGAAATGTGAGCTCACTCCTAATTACGAATAGATGAATGAAGTGTTTCACTGGAGTGGGCTCATGGACTTGCATCTTGCAGGAATACAATGACCCTGTCATGAAAATTTCTTTTTCTGGAGTGAGAAGAAAGTGGATACTCTGGGGAATGGTCAGATTTTGGTTCACACATGAGGATAGTGATGAACACAATAATAGACACTGCCTTGTGGTTACAACAGGATCTGATTTTTCTGTGCTTGATGCTCGAAATGTGTTTAGAAAGATCTTTATCTTTCCCCAGTCTTGGGAAAAAGTAAATTAGTAAGTTTGCTACTCCTCTCTGCTTTTTTCCTTTTCCCCTCATTTCTATTTTGTAATCTTCACTGCTGTATGATTTGGTTTCCTGCCCAGACAGAAAAATTAGAGTTTCCGTCTATCCAGGAGATCTTTACTCTTTCAGAAGACAGGATTCTAAACCAGGGCGTTAGAACAACATTCATCACTGTTGTTTGCTCTATACACCCAGTCTAGATAGAATCAAAACTCTGTTGTTCCTCACCTGTCACCTAGGACCAGAGTAAAGTACAGTTCCTCCCCGCCAGTGCTCACAGTCTGATTGAAACTTTCTACAGACCAATGCTGTAAAATGCTGCTGCCACTGTGCATACACTTATCTGCAAAAGCTCCTGATTTAGGTTTTCCCCAGTGTACATGAGCTGGGAACTGCTGCCTGGATTTGTGGAAAACCTTGGGGAAATGCCATTCTGACTGAGCACTCTGTCCTGGTTAACTCCTGCAGTACTTAAAGCACAGCTATTGCAAGGTTATCTTTGGGTCTGGTTTGTAGGAGAGGCCTATCCCTTTGGAACAGCTGCTGTATATGGATTATTTTGTTTCAAGGAAGCCAGGTGAGATGAATGGATAGAGCCAGATGAGTCACTTAGTTGAATTTTTAGTGTTGAATTTCTTCTTTACCTGAAAACGAACAAACTGTTCTTAATTATTGTTTCTTTATTAAGCACAGTGGCTCAGTGATGATGTACAGTGTTTCAAAACAGCTGTTGTGAAGGCTCTGATGTAAAACAGCACAAGAAGGGAGGATGGCAAACAAAGCTTCCAATAGCATGAAAATTATTGGAAAGATAAGGGGAAAGAAGTTGAGAAGGGTGCTGGGAAACACTGCTTTGCAGTATCATCGTTACCAACAATTTCTTTTCAGAGGAAAAACGTTGAGGAGCTAGAGGGATTGAACATCTGAAGACTTAAAGAAAAGTACTATCAGAAGAAAAAGAGCTGTGCAGTTCAGTTAATGGGGAAAAGTCAATTTCATTGGCATGGAATGAAAACTTGACAGTGGGTTACGCTGCGGGTTGATTTGCATCCTGTGTGCCTTACTGGGATTTCAGTGGGTGTAAATTAGACCAAATACTATGTCCTGATAGTACTGAGACAAGTTAGTCTTGTTTGAGATTTGAAGGCTTTTGTTGTCCTTGAGGAGAACAGCAACTGAAAAGGGGCTGCTGGCTTTGAGCAGGACTAGAGGTGATTTGAAGGTGCAGAGGGATGTTGAGTCAATAGGACAGAAATTGTGCAGCCCAAAAGCTCCTTGTTGAGGACCTGTTGCAGTGGCTGGATGAAAGCAAACGAGGCATTCCTCAAGTCAGGAGTTCCTAGAGCCAGAAACAGCACAGATGGTTGCACTTTGCTGATGGGTACTTGGAGGGGTCAAGTACCTACTGCTAAACTAAAGACTTTCATTCTTTTTATGCAGGTGTGTGCTGAAGGCAGGCACAAGGGCTAACATGTTCACACCAAATCATCACCTGCTGTAGATGTAATTGAGATCAGCAGAATGTCACTGCTTCCACTGGAAATCATCAGCCTTTTCTCTGCATATTTTTGTCAAATAGTATGTAGTTAGACAACAGACTTGGCAAGATAAGTCAGGAAAACACACCAGGATATTAATGCCCTTGTAGGAATGATATGTATTTTGTCTCTCAGAGAGATTTAGGAGGAAAATGAAGCAAATGAAAAAATGAAGTTATTACTGTATTATTAAAAACCAGCAGGCTCCAAAAAACCTGGAGCTGGATTCCCACCAAAAATCAGAGATATTGTGGAGCTTGATCTGAAGCTCTGAAAATTATTATGCAAATGTTAGTGTGAATCTTGAGGCCAGTATTGGGTGACAGTTTAGTAAACAGGTGAAAAATAAAAATGAAAGTGCTGTGAGCATCTCAGTGAGGCAAAATAATAATATACATTTATCTAGCACTTAACATTTCCAACTTGTATGTCCATTCAATCATGCAGAAAGTTGCACTGATCTCAGATGCATGGAAAGAAAGGCTGTGCCATATTTCCAGAGCCTCTGTAGCTATTGAACAAGTTGGTGTTAGACTGGAGGGTTTGGACGAAGGAATCATAGGTAATTCTAAAAAAAGCAAGGGAATGCGTCCTTTCTATCTAGGTTTAATGAAAGTAACACATACTTAGATGTAAGCTGAGCAGCCCTTGGAAAACAGAGTAGTTGGTGTTTGAGATTGCAGTGGAGCTGACTGGAATGTTTTAAGAGAATGAACTGGCAAACAACAGATAATGTCTTTCGGAAGAAAATTACCTGTGCTATTGAAAATCCCTTTAAAGACATTTAAGGAGCTCCACAGGTGAAGAGCATCCAACCTCCTTAGATACCCAGTGTGTGTTTGGGTACCAGCCCCTTCCTGCCAGGGCCCCCTGTGCCAGCCCAGGGACAGGGCAAGACTTGGCCCCTCCTCAGCAGTCCTGAAGAGCAGTGGAAGCTGCTCAGAAAGGCCACTGGGCACAGCCTGTATCGTTCCTCATGAACTCAACTACAGACTTGGCTGGGGGGAGGAAAAGAAAAATCTGAACAAAATGTTGCTAATCTGTCCAAGTAGGGATGTGACTGATCTCCCTGGGGCTAATTCTGTGTATGAAGTTAAATATATGCCTAGAGGGTTTCCTGAATGCATCCAGAAAGTTCATCCACTCTCAAGCTGGAGAAATAAATGAGTGCAAAGTCACAGGAATTGACATCTCTTGGGTCTGAGTGATTTTCTGACATTGCTGGTTGACTTCACTGTGGGAGTAGGGCCCAAGTTCTCAGCAAAGGGACCGTGTTCAGGGGGCTGCACTCTGCCGGGAATTTGTACATTTGCAGTCTCAGACAAATTTATTTTTGTAGTTGCCATATGTGAGGGCTTTTCATAATCGCCATCTGTGGAACGAAAGGCAGTCCAGGCTAAAATGTGCGCAGTTGCAAATATTGGAAAATATGGCTATTATAAAAAGTTGTAAGAACTTTATGCAAATGTTCCATCTACAGTGGAAGGGCCAGATTCTAATATCACGCATGGTGCACAGTAACAGATTTTTCCTAGGTATGCCGGGATGGCCACACTGTGCCTGAGATTAGAATGTGTTTCAAAAATGGATTATTGGGATATGAAAGAGCCAATGATGAGGAAAATCAGATTTTACTGAGCTTTTTCTTTTTTTCTTCACTCTTACTATGTGAGAATTGGCTTTCAGCATAGTTTCTGGTCTTTGTAATTCATTAGGAAAATTGGCAATAAACTAATGGCAAAATGTGAAAACTAGTTTTCCTCCTTAAGAAATTCACATCATCAAATTAGGACAGAGAAATGATCTCTTTACACCCAGTTGCTCAGAGCAACTGGCAAATTTTGACTACACGAAGCATTACCTGAAGCAAACCACAGTGTCTGCATTCCCAGGGGACTCCCCTGAGGTGCTGTCCGCAGGCACTGGTGGCATTGAAGTTCTGGTGGTGTGCAGGTTAATTCACTCTGCAAATCCTACTATCAGTTTATCTTCATTTGTTTAAATCCTTGCATTTGATATTTTATCCCCCCCCCATATCCAGATACTGTCTTCTTTCTTGTCTCTTTGGGGAGGAGGTAAGTGAGATTTGGATGCAAGCCATAATTATTCTGGGAAAATCACCCTTCAGCTTTTATTTATATGCAAAATCTTGCCCTGCAGCAGCTTGACGGCTACACGAGGCTAGGAAGGCAATACCAGCCTACCTCCAGGGTTTCTCTCCTTCCTAAATGATATCTTGCTGGTCCTTGTCTCATCCTCAATTCTCGGTGACCCAGGTTTAGGGAGAGAAGTTGGCATGGCTGTTCTGTTGTCATCTCCAGAGAAACCCAGCACTGGCCAGGTAAGAAGCTCCCCTTGGACAGGGAATATTGGATTTTCTAAGACAAAGGGAGCAGTGAAGCCAGCTCCTGGCTAGAGCTGAAGCAGCCCTGGCAGCACTCCACAGCTAGAAAGCCCCTTGAGACTTTTGAGTTCTTCAGTACTGAGTAGCAGCTGCAGCAGCAGCTTTCCATGGGTTTGGATTAAGGGAACTTTCTTGGAATGTTCTGAGTGCAGAGGGTGTCTGATGTTTGGAAGTGCAGAGTGTTCCTAATGATTCCCATGGAAATCACAGTATCAGTTGGTTCTGAAAATGAGGTCCCTGGTCTAAACAGCTGGGTTTGCAGGCAGGGACCAAACCCTCTGAGGTGTTTTGTGGGATCATTATTATACAGCAGTTTTGCTGTATCCAAGCTGAACAATTTTTTTCTTCAGTACACAGGATTCTTGAAAAGCAAGGGCTACCCGTGCAGACCAATTGCAATGGCAGATCCAGGGATTTAGCAAAGGCTAAAACCAAAACTGGTCTCTGCACATGCTTTCTAATCTAAACAAAATCTGAAAGTTTATCAGTTGTCCCTGAGAGCAACACCTCTGAGTTAGTGATGCTTCTCAGGCCACCTGAGAGATGATATAAATCTTTATAACTTGCAAGTGAAGCAATCAAATTTTAATGGAAAAATGTTTCTGTCTTTGGGAAAATGTGATAAATATGCCACTGTGAAGGGGCAGAGAACTTTTGCAGGAAATATTCATTAAGACTGACTATGAATATTCAGTATACACCTGAAAGCCCACATAGTTATTATATTTTAAATAAATACTTGCTTTTCAAATGTTGTTTTAACTAGTCATCTATCTTCAGATATTGTCAAAACATCACTCATCATACATCTGTCTAAATGCTATCCAGATGCTGCTGAACTAGTTTCTTTTTTAGGTATATATATTAAAGTATTCCTTTTCACAGAAAGTTTTGAGTGTAAAAATTATATATTTGTCTGAGGTTGGAAAACTGCATGGTACTGTTGCTGATGCAGGATTGGAATGAGGGATACTTTTTGTATGATATTATGAAGAGTAAGTGGACTTTGGTGGTGGACATGAGGATCCCCATATAGTCTTAGCTTTTTAAATGAATTCTCTCATTCTTATGTTCTCTGCTGCCTCATCATAAAAAAAAAAATAAGAACAGGGGATTGGAAAATACTGTGTGGTTCATCATGATCCCCTCCTTCAGCAGGACAACATCATGCAGTTGCTTTTATGAACTTAATCTACACAACTGTAAATAAAAGTGAATTTCATGTTCCACCATCTCTCTTGAAAATGTGCCCCAGGAATGTAATGGGGCTAAAAACATCTCTGCTGGAGTAGCCCTAATATATGCATGATCCCTTCACACACACCTGTCCTTGGAGGAGTTGCTCTCTGCAGTGCTTTTCCCTCCCTCACGCTCACTCTAGAGCATTTATGAGCAGAAATATTTTCTTCTCTTAAGTCCTAGTCTTGCAAAACTGGTGGCAGACAGTAGCTAGAGATGAGCTCAGTGGGTCAGAGCAGGGTGGTGAAAATGCCCCAGTTGCAGGTTCAATCCCTCTGTGGGCCATCCACGTAAGAGTTGGACTTGATGATGCCTGTGAGTCCCTTCCAGCTCAGAGCACTCTGTGGGTTCTGGGGTGGGATGCCCTGCTGTCAGTGCCTTTCTCTTCCCCAGCTGTCTTCCACTGCACATTACTGCTTAAATGCAGTTACCTTACATGTGAGGATCAAAACTCTGCATATTCTTAATCATAGAATCATGGAATGGTTTGGGCTGGAAGGGACCTTAAAGACCTTGAGATCTTTGTCTACTGATGTTTGAACTGATGCCATGTCCACTGATGACTGACCTTATTTCTGCGGGCAAGTCACATAACTGTCTCTGGATCAAACTCGCCTTTGCTGTAAATCCATGAAGCCTTGTGTGTTTCATTGCACCTGTGTCAGCTGTGGAATTTATCCAGATTCTTTCTCTGCAATATGTCAAGCTGGTGAATAGACTCAGAATTACCTCTCCAGTGTTATATACCTCTCCAAGGTATTTTGGACTTGAGAAATTAAAACCAGGCTGATAAAAATTATTCTTGGACTCCCAGACTACTGCTTTTAAGAATAATGCCAATACAATATTGAGGAAGTATATATCAATCTGTCCCTAAAATGAAAAAAATCTTGTTACCAGTAAGCACAAAGGTGTGTTCCACCATTATTTAAGAGAAACACAAGATTGGCTACATTTATACTTGTTCCCTTCCGCAGCTCTGTCAGGGATATAATTTAAAAAGCTTTCCTTGTATAGATGTTCCGTTGTGGGGTTTTGTTCTCTTTCTCTAAGCATGCATAGATTTTAGACTACTTCCCTTAAAAGAAAAAGTTACTCAAAGTGAAATATTCCTTTAGATCCAGTCACATCTATTCTAGTAAGAAAATTTGTACTTAATAGCTGTTGTTATTGTCAGTTTTTTCAATACAATGAAAACCTTTTTTACTTTCTTCAGTACTTTTGTTGCTTGAAAATGATATTGTTCTAAATTATTGTTCTGTCAGCTGGGGGAAGGGTTGTCAGTAAAAGAGAGGCATTATACTGGTGTTGCACATGCAAGGTCATCTGTACCTCTCTGTGTTTGAACCAATGCTGTTGTGGTTGGTAAGAGGGGGAGGTACAAGGCTCTTTGAGGCAAGGGAAATTTATTGCATTGCTTTTCCAAAAATTACTGCCTATGGAAGTGGAGCTTGGGGTATGGTGGAACCAGAAGCTTGCTTTATTCTTTGATGATAGTAAAAAGTTCTTTAAAAAGCCACATCCAAGCATGAAAAAATGCCCTGTGATGAGTGTAGTACTTCAGGTCTTGGTTGCTGTAACTGGTAGTGGGAGCACAGTGATAGGACTCCTCTAAAACATCCCCCCGGGACAGACACATAAATCCCGTGGCATGGGAAAGTGGAAAACTGGAGAAAGTTTCAGACTGCATTTATTTTAATTTTTTCTTCCGTGGAGTTCATATGAGCAAGTGGAAGGAGTGAGTGCCCCGGCATCCCCTTCCAGATATTCCATATTTCCATATCCAAATATTCCATATTTCTGACTCCCAAAGGCCTCCCTGGAATGTGAGGGAGCAATGCAGCAGGAGTTGCTAAAAGCCCTGGTTAGAGCTGTAATTAATGGATAGGGACATGTGAGGAACCCTGTCCTCGCAGGGATTTCAGATACAGCATTTCAGCGACAGTTCCTGTCAGCGTTAGGGCCCCCATTACCCCCCTTGAATATCGCCTAGAACCACAGCAATTTTTTAGCAGTAAAGTGCTTTTTCTGCAGCTGCGTGGGGCTGCAAGGGAATTGGCTGCTCAGATTCACCTCTGCCTGCTGCAGCTACTTCTGCTGGTGCAGGAAATGAGGGATTGCCTAGCAGAGCTGTGAGCTGGAGAAGGGCTTTTGAAAGCAGCCTTCCAGGGAGGATAAGATTTGTAAAGGAAGCAGAGCCTGTGTGGAAGATCAGGGATAGAAATTCTGGGTGGTTTGACATTATTTAGGGAAAGCAGCTGGTTCTCAACAGCTCCCAGGCCCTTGAAGAAAGTTTGAAGGGAAGGAAGGCGCTTCAGGATCTGGTAGCAGGAGGGCTGCGTGCCTTGAGATGTGAGCAATACCTTGCAAGAGGCGCAGCTCCTGGAAAAATGCAATACCTGGATTTGAGTGTAATTCTCAGAGGAGGAGCAAATTGTAATTTTTAATTGGATGGTAGACAGTTCACTGGAAAATTAAGGTAGGAAGTAAATAACAGCCTGAAGGAATAAAAAAAAAAAAAAAAAAGAGAGACTGTATTCTGCATAAATCTTGGCTTAAGGGAGTTCACTGTAGGAAGAGAACACTGAAATGGTGTTTAGTGTTAGCAAAATGTATCATCAATACTTTCATGTCTTGTTTTTCCTCTTCTCAACATCCCTGGGATCAGTGCTTTGCTGGCCATGTAACAGAATAATCTTTACAAGCTGGGGATGGGGGAGTTTTGTTTTCTTACCATAAATGGAGGTTTTTGATGAAAAATAAGTGTTTTATGGAGGCATCCTGCTGCCACTGAACATAGGTAGCCTTGATGAACATTTGAAAATACCAGAGAACTGGTAAGTTAAATATTGCACTGCTAGGGCCTTCTCACTGTTACAGTTTAAACTAAAAACTTAAGACCAAAGCTAGAAGTTCCACAGCCTAATGCTGCTAAAATTTATGTTCTTCACTCTGAACTGAAGCTCTGCTGCTTCAGTAACTAAAAAGAGGTCTTTCTTAGACTAAAAATACTGTGTTGAACATCAGGAAGTCAAGTTATATCAGCTTAATATTAAATTAATGGTCATTCATATACATCATTACCTCATACCATAACCTGTGCAGCTGTTCATGACATCTGCATCCAATCTATAGTTCATGACATGTCTTGACAGATACTTTACCAGAACCCCCGCCATGACTAATCTTGTAGTCATCAATTCTGCCTTTTTTACATTTGCTTGTTAATAAATGTAAATCTTCCTCGATATATGTATTCCAGCAGTGTGCCTGTATGTTCTAACAGTTACCCACATTTAATGCTCCTTTGGGATCTTTGGGCATGTAAGGAGCAATGAAAATGCACTTGGCACTTGTACATGTCATGGTAAAGTTTAATCTTTTATGATGGAAAGAGGCTGAGCCTATAAAATAAAAATAGTGCAGAAATTGTTCCTTGTTCTGGAAAACTGTCCAGATTCTATAGGCTGGAAATAATATTTACTGCTCTAGAGAGGACTGTCTTCAGCCAGATCACTGTGGGACTGAGGTTCTTCCAAAACAAGAAGATGACCACAGTCCTAGAATCAGCAGCAACCCTCCTTGGCTTCCCATGTGATGTAGATTTTCCCAACTCACATGTGCACACATTACTGTAAAATTAAAATGTCATCCTTCTGGTAGAATATTGAGTGCAGTTCCCCAGTAATGGAATTAACTCTTGGCTAAGAACTAGAGAGAAACCGATCAATGAAGATGTGCAAAATTTTCCAAAAAGCATTAGACATGATTTGAGTCTGCACAGTTGGTTCCACACTGGAAACAGTCTCTTGGATTGCTTAAATGAAGATTAGATCTATTCAGGTATGACATGTGAATATAACTGCTTTTTCTTAGGGTGCCAAATCCAGCAGGTTGAAAATTATACTACTGTTTGGCTGGAGATTGATGACTCTAAAAGGTAGACTTAGGGCTTGCTTGGAATTCTTGCTTACTGATGGTGAATCATGGCTGAAAACAGCCTCCTGTTTTTATCTCTCCAAGAGCCCTAGGAAAAAAAGAAAGCAGCATTCATGTGAAGAAATTGTTTTCCCCCACATCATGTATTAACTTCAGCAGGTAGAAATGAGTTCAGAGTTCATGAGTATCTAAAGCTCCCCACTTTTCAACACTTTTTGTTTCTCTTTGCTTTTGACTCCGTTTAGAGTAGAAGAGTGGAATGGAAATGTCATTTTAAGGGATTATACTTCCTTGTTGTCCCTGATCTGTCTTAATTGTGTAGGAATTCAGACAGATTTTCTTTGTGTTCTTTGAATGAGATCAGCAGTAATATAACTGATAAAAAAATGGCATTGGCTCTGGCTCTGGAATAAGGACAATTCTTATGAGAAAAAATAGTAATTTATTCAAGGGTGAGCTAGTACCAGCTGCAGTGATGCATTTTTCTACACAGATGAACTGTGAAGGTTTGTTAAGCAAAGAATATTGAGTGTGCAGAAAACTGTAAAAGTTACCAAATCCAGCATGGATGAGCGGGAGCTGAAAGGGACTTGGAAAAGCGATGCCATCATAAAAGTGAGAGCTTTTCAAAACAAATGTTTGTCACCAGTTTAAAATTCTTACTGCATTTCTTAATCTCCAAGTATTTTTTTTGTAGCCTCTTCCCTCGTGTGCTGTTGGTGCAAGGTTGGCACCTTTCAGGCTGTCACGAGCTGTCCTTGTGAACGGGTTTTGTGATGGTTCGTGGGGGATCTCAGGGTGCAAAAAACCGACACGGTACAGGGGGTTTGCAGTGGTAATCAACACAAATGCACTTTTATTGAAATAACCACAACAGAAATGCATTGGGGAAGGATTGGGGGAAAAGGGGAAAATAAGGAAAAGAGGGAGGAAGAAGAAAAGGGTATATAGCTACCAAATGTGGAACTGCAAAGTCCTTTGGTGCCCAGCCGATGGAGTTCACCAGGTCACATCTGGGGACATCTCAGGGATGCAGTTCATCTGGACCATAATTATGCTCTTCTTTGATGGGGGAAGGGGGATGAATTTTGAAACCAAGTCAAAGGTAGTGTATTGTATCTTTGGGGGAGAGAATGGTGTTTGGAAAAGGGTACACACAGTCCATGTTCTCAGCGGTGGGTGAGAGCCATTGTCTTCTTGGTCCACTGCTCACACCTGCAGCATCTGTCTGCTTTGGTCGGCTCGCCTCCCCCCGCACACCTCCCTGGTTTGGGGGTCCCAGTCCCAGTCCTTGGAAATTGTGTGAGGGATTTCACATAGGGATTTCATGTCTGGCTTTTTCTCTGGCAAAGAGGCTTCTTACATCTCAGTTTGTCTGTCACAGTGGTTGCAAATGAGCGAGAGGGGTCTCCTGTGGGGGACCACCCCCAAAACACAGGAGAAGTCCAGCCAGGCCGAGGGGTGGGGAAAAATCCCAGAGCTATTGTTGCAAAATTGTCAGAATGTCCTTTTTCTTCTCATTAGTGTAGCATAAAGTAAACACACCTGTGAAAACAATAGCTTAGCAATTCTCTCAGGTCTCGGGGCCTTCAGTGTGTAACTCTTCTCCTAGAGAGCCAGAGATTTTAGACAGGGGGATCTTTTCTTCAGTGATCCCCCAGTGACGACCCCGAGGCAGATGAGGGAAATTTCAGAAAGACTCTCACACAGGTGTAGCATCAGCCTGAGCCTGCCAGAGGGAGCTGGACACCTTTATAGTGTTGAGATGGGGGCATTGCCCTGGGAGCTGCCAACAACAACTGCTGGGAATGAGGACAGTGGATATGGAGAGCCCCAAATAAAGACCTCTTGTAGCCTTCAGGGGGTGTGAATTGCCAGCATAGGCCATTGCTCTCCAGGCCTGTTTTGTACATTGATTACAAAGAGTTGTTTTAAATCTCTTCTGGTAGCCATGGTAAATCACCGCTTTAATTACTGTCTAGGCAGCTGGCTTGTTGAATTCTGTTGAATGGCATTAGCTTATTCACTTAATTCTGAATTGCAAAAAGGCCACATTTAAATTTACCATCTCTCAGGTTCAGTTGATCTGAGAAATAAAATATCTGAGAGGATGTAAGAAAATCTGGCTGATGTTTTACTGGAAGGGTGTCAGAGAGACAGTAATGAAATAATTTAGGTTATGTATGGACATGCATAGTCAACCCCTTTTCCCCTCCTTTTCACAGGGAGGCAAAAAAAGAAGGAGCAGAGCAGTGCTCCTACTCTGTAATATTCATGAATTATGAGGATCGCTTTATTTTTCTTTCTTTGTGGGTTCACAGGCTCACCTCATGCACAGTTCTTTGTCTGGGCTCTTAAGCGAGTTTCATGGTCACATTCCATCTGGGACAGTAATTAACTAATAGTGATTATATCCCTGGGGCCTCTGGTATCATCCTCTGCTTTTATGGGAAGGTCTCTGCCATCATCTCATGACTGTCAGTAACTTTGGGAACAGTTTAGGATATCTTATGAGTGACTTGGGGATACTTCATCAGAGCTTGATGTTAAAATGTAGAGCATGACTGGAGACCAGTCACACAGCCCTTTCCTGCACAGCTATGGGCAGGTACTAATCCTACCATCTAGAGGCTATTTTGCTTGTAACTCTGGCTCTCCTCTGAAGTAAGGCCTTCTCTTGCCTCCAAAGCAGCCAGAACAATAAATCTGGAACTAATGGTTTAAACCTTGGATCAAATCGTGCAGAAGTCCCTTGCAATTGGTCTTGGTAATTCTCTTTCCTGGAGAGGATCTACCCCATGCCCACAATGTGTGCATGGATTTCCATTGTTGCCGCAGGTTGTGGGAAGGTTTGCTCTTCTGCACAGTAAATGGATGGTCTGAAACTTCCTCACAAGAGCTGTTTCACTCATTTCCTCTTCTCTGTTATTTTCATTCCAAAAAATTTATTAAATTCATGCTCATATTCAAAACCTTGGATACAACAAAACGAAAAAATTGAGCAACTCACGAAACCTGCAGTTGAATGCCATGCTTATGCAAAATAACAGAATTTTAGGGGAGTTGGCACGAACGGCCTACATTGCATTAGATAGTGTCCCAATAAGGGAATCTTTCCTGAATTCAGGAAAATTCAGGAAAGTGCCTCCCGGAATTTCCCTAGAATTCAGCAAGTGCTTTGCAGCTTGAAATTGGAAGGAAAGCCTCAGATTTAGCAGCCAGAGCTTCAGGAGGAGCAGCAGCGAGCACAGCATCGCTTTTGCAGCAGCTCCTTCCATGTGCATGTTTTTGGGAGTTGAAAGGCTTGCAGAGTGTTAAAGTAGCTTTTTCTCTCCGCTGGAAAGCTGCACGCTCAGTGCCAGTGTTCTGCAGCTTCTTTCTTCACGTTTCAGCAGCTAGCACGCTCTCCGTGTGCTGGAGAAGCGGCAGAGGCTTCCTTGCCGGAGAAGCGGCACCTTCGCCGGCAGAGAGCATCCTGCCGGCCGCGGTGCGCTCCGGAGCGGGGGCTTGTGCCGAAAGAGGCCGGCAACAGGCGCTTACCTTCGGACAGCTCCGGATCGCCGTCTAATGCGTCTCTTGTCGCCTACACGGCAGGGAAAAGCTTTTCCACTCTGTCTAGGTAGGAGAAAGTGTGCCAGCACAGCAAATGCCTCCCGGACTTTCCCTGCAATTCAGCAAGTGCTTTGCAGCTTGAAATTGGAAGGAAAGCCTCAGATTTAGCAGCCAGAGCTTCAGGAGGAGCAGCAGCGAGCACAGCATCGCTTTTGCAGCAGCTCCTTCCATGTGCATGTTTTTGGGAGTGGAAAGGCTTGCAGAGTGTTAAAGTAGCTTTTTCTCTCCGCTGGAAAGCTGCACGCTCAGTGCCAGTGTTCTGCAGCTTCTTTCTTCACGTTTCAGCAGCTAGCACGCTCTCCGTGTGCTGGAGAAGCGGCAGAGGCTTCCTTGCCGGAGAAGCGGCACCTTCGCCGGCAGAGAGCATCCGGCCGGCCGCGGTGCGCTCCGGAGCGGGGGCTTGTGCCGAAAGAGGCCGGCAACAGGCGCTTACCTTCGGACAGCTCCGGATCGCCGTCTAATGCGTCTCTTGTCGCCTACACGGCAGGGAAAAGCTTTTCCACTCTGTCTAGGAAGGAGAAAGTGTGCCAGCACAGCAAATGCCTCCCGGACTTTCCCTGCAATTCAGCAAGTGCTTTGCAGCTTGAAATTGGAAGGAAAGCCTCAGATTTAGCAGCCAGAGCTTCAGGAGGAGCAGCAGCGAGCACAGCATCGCTTTTGCAGCAGCTCCTTCCATGTGCATGTTTTTGGGAGTGGAAAGGCTTGCAGAGTGTTAAAGTAGCTTTTTCTCTCCGCTGGAAAGCTGCACGCTCAGTGCCAGTGTTCTGCAGCTTCTTTCTTCACGTTTCAGCAGCTAGCACGCTCTCCGTGTGCTGGAGAAGCGGCAGAGGCTTCCTTGCCGGCGAAGCGGCACCTTCGCCGGCAGAGAGCATCCTGCCGGCCGCGGTGCGCTCCGGAGCGGGGGCTTGTGCCGAAAGAGGCCGGCAACAGGCGCTTACCTTCGGACAGCTCCGGATCGCCGTCTAATGCGTCTCTTGTCGCCTACACGGCAGGGAAAAGCTTTTCCACTCTGTCTAGGAAGGAGAAAGTGTGCCAGCACAGCAAATGCCTCCCGGACTTTCCCTGCAATTCAGCAAGTGCTTTGCAGCTTGAAATTGGAAGGAAAGCCTCAGATTTAGCAGCCAGAGCTTCAGGAGGAGCAGCAGCGAGCACAGCATCGCTTTTGCAGCAGCTCCTTCCATGTGCATGTTTTTGGGAGTTGAAAGGCTTGCAGAGTGTTAAAGTAGCTTTTTCTCTCCGCTGGAAAGCTGCACGCTCAGTGCCAGTCTTCTGCAGCTTCTTTCCTCACGTTTCAGCAGCTAGCACGCTCTCCGTGTGCTGGAGAAGCGGCAGAGGCTTCCTTGCCGGAGAAGCGGCACCTTCGCCGGCAGAGAGCATCCTGCCGGCCGCGGTGCGCTCCGGAGCGGGGGCTTGTGCCGAAAGAGGCCGGCAACAGGCGCTTACCTTCGGACAGCTCCGGATCGCCGTCTAATGCGTCTCTTGTCGCCTACACGGCAGGGAAAAGCTTTTCCACTCTGTCTAGGAAGGAGAAAGTGTGCCAGCACAGCAAATGCCTCCCGGGCTTTCCCTGCAATTCAGCAAGTGCTTTGCAGCTTGAAATTGGAAGGAAAGCCTCAGATTAAGCAGCCAGAGCTTCAGGAGGAGCAGCAGCGAGCACAGCATCGCTTTTGCAGCAGCTCCTTCCATGTGCATGTTTTTGGGAGTAGAAAGGCTTGCAGAGTGTTAAAGTAGCTTTTTCTCTCCGCTGGAAAGCTGCACGCTCAGTGCCAGTGTTCTGCAGCTTCTTTCTTCACGTTTCAGCAGCTAGCACGCTCTCCGTGTGCTGGAGAAGCGGCAGAGGCTTCCTTGCCGGAGAAGCGGCACCTTCGCCGGCAGAGAGCATCCTGCCGGCCGCGGTGCGCTCCGGAGCGGGGGCTTGTGCCGAAAGAGGCCGGCAACAGGCGCTTACCTTCGGACAGCTCCGGATCGCCGTCTAATGCGTCTCTTGTCGCCTACACGGCAGGGAAAAGCTTTTCCACTCTGTCTAGGAAGGAGAAAGTGTGCCAGCACAGCAAATGCCTCCCGGACTTTCCCTGCAATTCAGCAAGTGCTTTGCAGCTTGAAATTGGAAGGAAAGCCTCAGATTTAGCAGCCAGAGCTTCAGGAGGAGCAGCAGCGAGCACAGCATCGCTTTTGCAGCAGCTCCTTCCATGTGCATGTTTTTGGGAGTGGAAAGGCTTGCAGAGTGTTAAAGTAGCTTTTTCTCTCCGCTGGAAAGCTGCACGCTCAGTGCCAGTGTTCTGCAGCTTCTTTCTTCACGTTTCAGCAGCTAGCACGCTCTCCGTGTGCTGGAGAAGCGGCAGAGGCTTCCTTGCCGGAGAAGCGGCACCTTCGCCGGCAGAGAGCATCCTGCCGGCCGCGGTGCGCTCCGGAGCGGGGGCTTGTGCCGAAAGAGGCCGGCAACAGGCGCTTACCTTCGGACAGCTCCGGATCGCCGTCTAATGCGTCTCTTGTCGCCTACACGGCAGGGAAAAGCTTTTCCACTCTGTCTAGGAAGGAGAAAGTGTGCCAGCACAGCAAATGCCTCCCGGACTTTCCCTGCAATTCAGCAAGTGCTTTGCAGCTTGAAATTGGAAGGAAAGCCTCAGATTTAGCAGCCAGAGCTTCAGGAGGAGCAGCAGCGAGCACAGCATCGCTTTTGCAGCAGCTCCTTCCATGTGCATGTTTTTGGGAGTGGAAAGGCTTGCAGAGTGTTAAAGTAGCTTTTTCTCTCCGCTGGAAAGCTGCACGCTCAGTGCCAGTGTTCTGCAGCTTCTTTCTTCACGTTTCAGCAGCTAGCACGCTCTCCGTGTGCTGGAGAAGCGGCAGAGGCTTCCTTGCCGGAGAAGCGGCACCTTCGCCGGCAGAGAGCATCCTGCCGGCCGCGGTGCGCTCCGGAGCGGGGGCTTGTGCCGAAAGAGGCCGGCAACAGGCGCTTACCTTCGGACAGCTCCGGATCGCCGTCTAATGCGTCTCTTGTCGCCTACACGGCAGGGAAAAGCTTTTCCACTCTGTCTAGGAAGGAGAAAGTGTGCCAGCACAGCAAATGCCTCCCGGACTTTCCCTGCAATTCAGCAAGTGCTTTGCAGCTTGAAATTGGAAGGAAAGCCTCAGATTTAGCAGCCAGAGCTTCAGGAGGAGCAGCAGCGAGCACAGCATCGCTTTTGCAGCAGCTCCTTCCATGTGCATGTTTTTGGGAGTTGAAAGGCTTGCAGAGTGTTAAAGTAGCTTTTTCTCTCCGCTGGAAAGCTGCACGCTCAGTGCCAGTGTTCTGCAGCTTCTTTCTTCACGTTTCAGCAGCTAGCACGCTCTCCGTGTGCTGGAGAAGCGGCAGAGGCTTCCTTGCCGGAGAAGCGGCACCTTCGCCGGCAGAGAGCATCCGGCCGGCCGCGGTGCGCTCCGGAGCGGGGGCTTGTGCCGAAAGAGGCCGGCAACAGGCGCTTACCTTCGGACAGCTCCGGATCGCCGTCTAATGCGTCTCTTGTCGCCTACACGGCAGGGAAAAGCTTTTCCACTCTGTCTAGGAAGGAGAAAGTGTGCCAGCACAGCAAATGCCTCCCGGACTTTCCCTGCAATTCAGCAAGTGCTTTGCAGCTTGAAATTGGAAGGAAAGCCTCAGATTTAGCAGCCAGAGCTTCAGGAGGAGCAGCAGCGAGCACAGCATCGCTTTTGCAGCAGCTCCTTCCATGTGCATGTTTTTGGGAGTGGAAAGGCTTGCAGAGTGTTAAAGTAGCTTTTTCTCTCCGCTGGAAAGCTGCACGCTCAGTGCCAGTCTTCTGCAGCTTCTTTCTTCACGTTTCAGCAGCTAGCACGCTCTCCGTGTGCTGGAGAAGCGGCAGAGGCTTCCTTGCCGGAGAAGCGGCACCTTCGCCGGCAGAGAGCATCCTGCCGGCCGCGGTGCGCTCCGGAGCGGGGGCTTGTGCCGAAAGAGGCCGGCAACAGGCGCTTACCTTCGGACAGCTCCGGATCGCCGTCTAATGCGCCTCTTGTCGCCTACACGGCAGGGAAAAGCTTTTCCACTCTGTCTAGGAAGGAGAAAGTGTGCCAGCACAGCAAATGCCTCCCGGGCTTTCCCTGCAATTCAGCAAGTGCTTTGCAGCTTGAAATTGGAAGGAAAGCCTCAGATTTAGCAGCCAGAGCTTCAGGAGGAGCAGCAGCGAGCACAGCATCGCTTTTGCAGCAGCTCCTTCCATGTGCATGTTTTTGGGAGTGGAAAGGCTTGCAGAGTGTTAAAGTAGCTTTTTCTCTCCGCTGGAAAGCTGCACGCTCAGTGCCAGTGTTCTGCAGCTTCTTTCTTCACGTTTCAGCAGCTAGCACGCTCTCCGTGTGCTGGAGAAGCGGCAGAGGCTTCCTTGCCGGAGAAGCGGCACCTTCGCCGGCAGAGAGCATCCTGCCGGCCGCGGTGCGCTCCGGAGCGGGGGCTTGTGCCGAAAGAGGCCGGCAACAGGCGCTTACCTTCGGACAGCTCCGGATCGCCGTCTAATGCGTCTCTTGTCGCCTACACGGCAGGGAAAAGCTTTTCCACTCTGTCTAGGAAGGAGAAAGTGTGCCAGCGCAGCAAATGCCTCCCGGACTTTCCCTGCAATTCAGCAAGTGCTTTGCAGCTTGAAATTGGAAGGAAAGCCTCAGATTTAGCAGCCAGAGCTTCAGGAGGAGCAGCAGCGAGCACAGCATCGCTTTTGCAGCAGCTCCTTCCATGTGCATGTTTTTGGGAGTGGAAAGGCTTGCAGAGTGTTAAAGTAGCTTTTTCTCTCCGCTGGAAAGCTGCACGCTCAGTGGCAGTGTTCTGCAGCTTCTTTCTTCACGTTTCAGCAGCTAGCACGCTCTCCGTGTGCTGGAGAAGCGGCAGAGGCTTCCTTGCCGGAGAAGCGGCACCTTCGCCGGCAGAGAGCATCCTGCCGGCCGCGGTGCGCTCCGGAGCGGGGGCTTGTGCCGAAAGAGGCCGGCAACAGGCGCTTACCTTCGGACAGCTCCGGATCGCCGTCTAATGCGTCTCTTGTCGCCTACACGGCAGGGAAAAGCTTTTCCACTCTGTCTAGGAAGGAGAAAGTGTGCCAGCACAGCAAATGCCTTCCGGGCTTTCCCTGCAATTCAGCAAGTGCTTTGCAGCTTGAAATTGGAAGGAAAGCCTCAGATTTGGCAGCCAGAGCTTCAGGAGGAGCAGCAGCGAGCACAGCATCGCTTTTGCAGCAGCTCCTTCCATGTGCATGTTTTTGGGAGTGGAAAGGCTTGCAGAGTGTTAAAGTAGCTTTTTCTCTCCGCTGGAAAGCTGCACGCTCAGTGCCAGTGTTCTGCAGCTTCTTTCTTCACGTTTCAGCAGCTAGCACGCTCTCCGTGTGCTGGAGAAGCGGAAGAGGCTTCCTTGCCGGAGAAGCGGCACCTTCGCCGGCAGAGAGCATCCTGCCGGCCGCGGTGCGCTCCGGAGCGGGGGCTTGTGCCGAAAGAGGCCGGCAACAGGCGCTTACCTTCGGACAGCTCCGGATCGCCGTCTAATGCGTCTCTTGTCGCCTACACGGCAGGGAAAAGCTTTTCCACTCTGTCTAGGAAGGAGAAAGTGTGCCAGCACAGCAAATGCCTCCCGGACTTTCCCTGGAATTCAGCAAGTGCTTTGCAGCTTGAAATTGGAAGGAAAGCCTCAGATTTAGCAGCCAGAGCTTCAGGAGGAGCAGCAGCGAGCACAGCATCGCTTTTGCAGCAGCTCCTTCCATGTGCATGTTTTTGGGAGTGGAAAGGCTTGCAGAGTGTTAAAGTAGCTTTTTCTCTCCGCTGGAAAGCTGCACGCTCAGTGCCAGTGTTCTGCAGCTTCTTTCTTCACGTTTCAGCAGCTAGCACGCTCTCCGTGTGCTGGAGAAGCGGCAGAGGCTTCCTTGCCGGAGAAGCGGCACCTTCGCCGGCAGAGAGCATCCTGCCGGCCGCGGTGCGCTCCGGAGCGGGGGCTTGTGCCGAAAGAGGCCGGCAACAGGCGCTTACCTTCGGACAGCTCCGGATCGCCGTCTAATGCGTCTCTTGTCGCCTACACGGCAGGGAAAAGCTTTTCCACTCTGTCTAGGAAGGAGAAAGTGTGCCAGCACAGCAAATGCCTCCCGGACTTTCCCTGCAATTCAGCAAGTGCTTTGCAGCTTGAAATTGGAAGGAAAGCCTCAGATTTAGCAGCCAGAGCTTCAGGAGGAGCAGCAGCGAGCACAGCATCGCTTTTGCAGCAGCTCCTTCCATGTGCATGTTTTTGGGAGTTGAAAGGCTTGCAGAGTGTTAAAGTAGCTTTTTCTCTCCGCTGGAAAGCTGCACGCTCAGTGCCAGTGTTCTGCAGCTTCTTTCTTCACGTTTCAGCAGCTAGCACGCTCTCCGTGTGCTGGAGAAGCGGCAGAGGCTTCCTTGCCGGAGAAGCGGCACCTTCGCCGGCAGAGAGCATCCTGCCGGCCGCGGTGCGCTCCGGAGCGGGGGCTTGTGCCGAAAGAGGCCGGCAACAGGCGCTTACCTTCGGACAGCTCCGGATCGCCGTCTAATGCGTCTCTTGTCGCCTACACGGCAGGGAAAAGCTTTTCCACTCTGTCTAGGAAGGAGAAAGTGTGCCAGCACAGCAAATGCCTCCCGGACTTTCCCTGGAATTCAGCAAGTGCTTTGCAGCTTGAAATTGGAAGGAAAGCCTCAGATTTAGCAGCCAGAGCTTCAGGAGGAGCAGCAGCGAGCACAGCATCGCTTTTGCAGCAGCTCCTTCCATGTGCATGTTTTTGGGAGTGGAAAGGCTTGCAGAGTGTTAAAGTAGCTTTTTCTCTCCGCTGGAAAGCTGCACGCTCAGTGCCAGTCTTCTGCAGCTTCTTTCTTCACGTTTCAGCAGCTAGCACGCTCTCCGTGTGCTGGAGAAGCGGCAGAGGCTTCCTTGCCGGAGAAGCGGCACCTTCGCCGGCAGAGAGCATCCTGCCGGCCGCGGTGCGCTCCGGAGCGGGGGCTTGTGCCGAAAGAGGCCGGCAACAGGCGCTTACCTTCGGACAGCTCCGGATCGCCGTCTAATGCGCCTCTTGTCGCCTACACGGCAGGGAAAAGCTTTTCCACTCTGTCTAGGAAGGAGAAAGTGTGCCAGCACAGCAAATGCCTCCCGGGCTTTCCCTGCAATTCAGCAAGTGCTTTGCAGCTTGAAATTGGAAGGAAAGCCTCAGATTTAGCAGCCAGAGCTTCAGGAGGAGCAGCAGCGAGCACAGCATCGCTTTTGCAGCAGCTCCTTCCATGTGCATGTTTTTGGGAGTGGAAAGGCTTGCAGAGTGTTAAAGTAGCTTTTTCTCTCCGCTGGAAAGCTGCACGCTCAGTGCCAGTGTTCTGCAGCTTCTTTCTTCACGTTTCAGCAGCTAGCACGCTCTCCGTGTGCTGGAGAAGCGGCAGAGGCTTCCTTGCCGGAGAAGCGGCACCTTCGCCGGCAGAGAGCATCCTGCCGGCCGCGGTGCGCTCCGGAGCGGGGGCTTGTGCCGAAAGAGGCCGGCAACAGGCGCTTACCTTCGGACAGCTCCGGATCGCCGTCTAATGCGTCTCTTGTCGCCTACACGGCAGGGAAAAGCTTTTCCACTCTGTCTAGGAAGGAGAAAGTGTGCCAGCGCAGCAAATGCCTCCCGGACTTTCCCTGCAATTCAGCAAGTGCTTTGCAGCTTGAAATTGGAAGGAAAGCCTCAGATTTAGCAGCCAGAGCTTCAGGAGGAGCAGCAGCGAGCACAGCATCGCTTTTGCAGCAGCTCCTTCCATGTGCATGTTTTTGGGAGTGGAAAGGCTTGCAGAGTGTTAAAGTAGCTTTTTCTCTCCGCTGGAAAGCTGCACGCTCAGTGGCAGTGTTCTGCAGCTTCTTTCTTCACGTTTCAGCAGCTAGCACGCTCTCCGTGTGCTGGAGAAGCGGCAGAGGCTTCCTTGCCGGAGAAGCGGCACCTTCGCCGGCAGAGAGCATCCTGCCGGCCGCGGTGCGCTCCGGAGCGGGGGCTTGTGCCGAAAGAGGCCGGCAACAGGCGCTTACCTTCGGACAGCTCCGGATCGCCGTCTAATGCGTCTCTTGTCGCCTACACGGCAGGGAAAAGCTTTTCCACTCTGTCTAGGAAGGAGAAAGTGTGCCAGCACAGCAAATGCCTTCCGGGCTTTCCCTGCAATTCAGCAAGTGCTTTGCAGCTTGAAATTGGAAGGAAAGCCTCAGATTTGGCAGCCAGAGCTTCAGGAGGAGCAGCAGCGAGCACAGCATCGCTTTTGCAGCAGCTCCTTCCATGTGCATGTTTTTGGGAGTGGAAAGGCTTGCAGAGTGTTAAAGTAGCTTTTTCTCTCCGCTGGAAAGCTGCACGCTCAGTGCCAGTGTTCTGCAGCTTCTTTCTTCACGTTTCAGCAGCTAGCACGCTCTCCGTGTGCTGGAGAAGCGGAAGAGGCTTCCTTGCCGGAGAAGCGGCACCTTCGCCGGCAGAGAGCATCCTGCCGGCCGCGGTGCGCTCCGGAGCGGGGGCTTGTGCCGAAAGAGGCCGGCAACAGGCGCTTACCTTCGGACAGCTCCGGATCGCCGTCTAATGCGTCTCTTGTCGCCTACACGGCAGGGAAAAGCTTTTCCACTCTGTCTAGGAAGGAGAAAGTGTGCCAGCACAGCAAATGCCTCCCGGACTTTCCCTGGAATTCAGCAAGTGCTTTGCAGCTTGAAATTGGAAGGAAAGCCTCAGATTTAGCAGCCAGAGCTTCAGGAGGAGCAGCAGCGAGCACAGCATCGCTTTTGCAGCAGCTCCTTCCATGTGCATGTTTTTGGGAGTGGAAAGGCTTGCAGAGTGTTAAAGTAGCTTTTTCTCTCCGCTGGAAAGCTGCACGCTCAGTGCCAGTGTTCTGCAGCTTCTTTCTTCACGTTTCAGCAGCTAGCACGCTCTCCGTGTGCTGGAGAAGCGGCAGAGGCTTCCTTGCCGGAGAAGCGGCACCTTCGCCGGCAGAGAGCATCCTGCCGGCCGCGGTGCGCTCCGGAGCGGGGGCTTGTGCCGAAAGAGGCCGGCAACAGGCGCTTACCTTCGGACAGCTCCGGATCGCCGTCTAATGCGTCTCTTGTCGCCTACACGGCAGGGAAAAGCTTTTCCACTCTGTCTAGGAAGGAGAAAGTGTGCCAGCACAGCAAATGCCTCCCGGACTTTCCCTGCAATTCAGCAAGTGCTTTGCAGCTTGAAATTGGAAGGAAAGCCTCAGATTTAGCAGCCAGAGCTTCAGGAGGAGCAGCAGCGAGCACAGCATCGCTTTTGCAGCAGCTCCTTCCATGTGCATGTTTTTGGGAGTGGAAAGGCTTGCAGAGTGTTAAAGTAGCTTTTTCTCTCCGCTGGAAAGCTGCACGCTCAGTGCCAGTGTTCTGCAGCTTCTTTCTTCACGTTTCAGCAGCTAGCACGCTCTCCGTGTGCTGGAGAAGCGGCAGAGGCTTCCTTGCCGGAGAAGCGGCACCTTCGCCGGCAGAGAGCATCCTGCCGGCCGCGGTGCGCTCCGGAGCGGGGGCTTGTGCCGAAAGAGGCCGGCAACAGGCGCTTACCTTCGGACAGCTCCGGATCGCCGTCTAATGCGTCTCTTGTCGCCTACACGGCAGGGAAAAGCTTTTCCACTCTGTCTAGGAAGGAGAAAGTGTGCCAGCACAGCAAATGCCTCCCGGGCTTTCCCTGGAATTCAGCAAGTGCTTTGCAGCTTGAAATTGGAAGGAAAGCCTCAGATTTAGCAGCCAGAGCTTCAGGAGGAGCAGCAGCGAGCACAGCATCGCTTTTGCAGCAGCTCCTTCCATGTGCATGTTTTTGGGAGTGGAAAGGCTTGCAGAGTGTTAAAGTAGCTTTTTCTCTCCGCTGGAAAGCTGCACGCTCAGTGCCAGTGTTCTGCAGCTTCTTTCTTCACGTTTCAGCAGCTAGCACGCTCTCCGTGTGCTGGAGAAGCGGAAGAGGCTTCCTTGCCGGAGAAGCGGCACCTTCGCCGGCAGAGAGCATCCTGCCGGCCGCGGTGCGCTCCGGAGCGGGGGCTTGTGCCGAAAGAGGCCGGCAACAGGCGCTTACCTTCGGACAGCTCCGGATCGCCGTCTAATGCGTCTCTTGTCGCCTACACGGCAGGGAAAAGCTTTTCCACTCTGTCTAGGAAGGAGAAAGTGTGCCAGCACAGCAAATGCCTCCCGGACTTTCCCTGCAATTCAGCAAGTGCTTTGCAGCTTGAAATTGGAAGGAAAGCCTCAGATTTAGCAGCCAGAGCTTCAGGAGGAGCAGCAGCGAGCACAGCATCGCTTTTGCAGCAGCTCCTTCCATGTGCATGTTTTTGGGAGTGGAAAGGCTTGCAGAGTGTTAAAGTAGCTTTTTCTCTCCGCTGGAAAGCTGCACGCTCAGTGCCAGTGTTCTGCAGCTTCTTTCTTCACGTTTCAGCAGCTAGCACGCTCTCCGTGTGCTGGAGAAGCGGCAGAGGCTTCCTTGCCGGAGAAGCGGCACCTTCGCCGGCAGAGAGCATCCTGCCGGCCGCGGTGCGCTCCGGAGCGGGGGCTTGTGCCGAAAGAGGCCGGCAACAGGCGCTTACCTTCGGACAGCTCCGGATCGCCGTCTAATGCGTCTCTTGTCGCCTACACGGCAGGGAAAAGCTTTTCCACTCTGTCTAGGAAGGAGAAAGTGTGCCAGCACAGCAAATGCCTCCCGGGCTTTCCCTGCAATTCAGCAAGTGCTTTGCAGCTTGAAATTGGAAGGAAAGCCTCAGATTTAGCAGCCAGAGCTTCAGGAGGAGCAGCAGCGAGCACAGCATCGCTTTTGCAGCAGCTCCTTCCATGTGCATGTTTTTGGGAGTGGAAAGGCTTGCAGAGTGTTAAAGTAGCTTTTTCTCTCCGCTGGAAAGCTGCACGCTCAGTGCCAGTCTTCTGCAGCTTCTTTCTTCACGTTTCAGCAGCTAGCACGCTCTCCGTGTGCTGGAGAAGCGGCAGAGGCTTCCTTGCCGGAGAAGCGGCACCTTCGCCGGCAGAGAGCATCCTGCCGGCCGCGGTGCGCTCCGGAGCGGGGGCTTGTGCCGAAAGAGGCCGGCAACAGGCGCTTACCTTCGGACAGCTCCGGATCGCCGTCTAATGCGTCTCTTGTCGCCTACACGGCAGGGAAAAGCTTTTCCACTCTGTCTAGGAAGGAGAAAGTGTGCCAGCACAGCAAATGCCTCCCGGACTTTCCCTGCAATTCAGCAAGTGCTTTGCAGCTTGAAATTGGAAGGAAAGCCTCAGATTTAGCAGCCAGAGCTTCAGGAGGAGCAGCAGCGAGCACAGCATCGCTTTTGCAGCAGCTCCTTCCATGTGCATGTTTTTGGGAGTGGAAAGGCTTGCAGAGTGTTAAAGTAGCTTTTTCTCTCCGCTGGAAAGCTGCACGCTCAGTGCCAGTGTTCTGCAGCTTCTTTCTTCACGTTTCAGCAGCTAGCACGCTCTCCGTGTGCTGGAGAAGCGGCAGAGGCTTCCTTGCCGGAGAAGCGGCACCTTCGCCGGCAGAGAGCATCCTGCCGGCCGCGGTGCGCTCCGGAGCGGGGGCTTGTGCCGAAAGAGGCCGGCAACAGGCGCTTACCTTCGGACAGCTCCGGATCGCCGTCTAATGCGTCTCTTGTCGCCTACACGGCAGGGAAAAGCTTTTCCACTCTGTCTAGGAAGGAGAAAGTGTGCCAGCACAGCAAATGCCTCCCGGACTTTCCCTGCAATTCAGCAAGTGCTTTGCAGCTTGAAATTGGAAGGAAAGCCTCAGATTTAGCAGCCAGAGCTTCAGGAGGAGCAGCAGCGAGCACAGCATCGGTTTTGCAGCAGCTCCTTCCATGTGCATGTTTTTGGGAGTGGAAAGGCTTGCAGAGTGTTAAAGTAGCTTTTTCTCTCCGCTGGAAAGCTGCACGCTCAGTGCCAGTGTTCTGCAGCTTCTTTCTTCACGTTTCAGCAGCTAGCACGCTCTCCGTGTGCTGGAGAAGCGGCAGAGGCTTCCTTGCCGGAGAAGCGGCACCTTCGCCGGCAGAGAGCATCCTGCCGGCCGCGGTGCGCTCCGGAGCGGGGGCTTGTGCCGAAAGAGGCCGGCAACAGGCGCTTACCTTCGGACAGCTCCGGATCGCCGTCTAATGCGTCTCTTGTCGCCTACACGGCAGGGAAAAGCTTTTCCACTCTGTCTAGGAAGGAGAAAGTGTGCCAGCACAGCAAATGCCTCCCGGGCTTTCCCTGCAATTCAGCAAGTGCTTTGCAGCTTGAAATTGGAAGGAAAGCCTCAGATTTAGCAGCCAGAGCTTCAGGAGGAGCAGCAGCGAGCACAGCATCGCTTTTGCAGCAGCTCCTTCCATGTGCATGTTTTTGGGAGTTGAAAGGCTTGCAGAGTGTTAAAGTAGCTTTTTCTCTCCGCTGGAAAGCTGCACGCTCAGTGCCAGTCTTCTGCAGCTTCTTTCTTCACGTTTCAGCAGCTAGCACGCTCTCCGTGTGCTGGAGAAGCGGCAGAGGCTTCCTTGCCGGAGAAGCGGCACCTTCGCCGGCAGAGAGCATCCTGCCGGCCGCGGTGCGCTCCGGAGCGGGGGCTTGTGCCGAAAGAGGCCGGCAACAGGCGCTTACCTTCGGACAGCTCCGGATCGCCGTCTAATGCGTCTCTTGTCGCCTACACGGCAGGGAAAAGCTTTTCCACTCTGTCTAGGAAGGAGAAAGTGTGCCAGCACAGCAAATGCCTCCCGGACTTTCCCTGCAATTCAGCAAGTGCTTTGCAGCTTGAAATTGGAAGGAAAGCCTCAGATTTAGCAGCCAGAGCTTCAGGAGGAGCAGCAGCGAGCACAGCATCGCTTTTGCAGCAGCTCCTTCCATGTGCATGTTTTTGGGAGTGGAAAGGCTTGCAGAGTGTTAAAGTAGCTTTTTCTCTCCGCTGGAAAGCTGCACGCTCAGTGCCAGTGTTCTGCAGCTTCTTTCTTCACGTTTCAGCAGCTAGCACGCTCTCCGTGTGCTGGAGAAGCGGCAGAGGCTTCCTTGCCGGAGAAGCGGCACCTTCGCCGGCAGAGAGCATCCTGCCGGCCGCGGTGCGCTCCGGAGCGGGGGCTTGTGCCGAAAGAGGCCGGCAACAGGCGCTTACCTTCGGACAGCTCCGGATCGCCGTCTAATGCGTCTCTTGTCGCCTACACGGCAGGGAAAAGCTTTTCCACTCTGTCTAGGAAGGAGAAAGTGTGCCAGCACAGCAAATGCCTCCCGGACTTTCCCTGCAATTCAGCAAGTGCTTTGCAGCTTGAAATTGGAAGGAAAGCCTCGGATTTAGCAGCCAGAGCTTCAGGAGGAGCAGCAGCGAGCACAGCATCGGTTTTGCAGCAGCTCCTTCCATGTGCATGTTTTTGGGAGTGGAAAGGCTTGCAGAGTGTTAAAGTAGCTTTTTCTCTCCGCTGGAAAGCTGCACGCTCAGTGCCAGTGTTCTGCAGCTTCTTTCTTCACGTTTCAGCAGCTAGCACGCTCTCCGTGTGCTGGAGAAGCGGCAGAGGCTTCCTTGCCGGAGAAGCGGCACCTTCGCCGGCAGAGAGCATCCTGCCGGCCGCGGTGCGCTCCGGAGCGGGGGCTTGTGCCGAAAGAGGCCGGCAACAGGCGCTTACCTTCGGACAGCTCCGGATCGCCGTCTAATGCGCCTCTTGTCGCCTACACGGCAGGGAAAAGCTTTTCCACTCTGTCTAGGAAGGAGAAAGTGTGCCAGCACAGCAAATGCCTCCCGGGCTTTCCCTGCAATTCAGCAAGTGCTTTGCAGCTTGAAATTGGAAGGAAAGCCTCAGATTTAGCAGCCAGAGCTTCAGGAGGAGCAGCAGCGAGCACAGCATCGGTTTTGCAGCAGCTCCTTCCATGTGCATGTTTTTGGGAGTGGAAAGGCTTGCAGAGTGTTAAAGTAGCTTTTTCTCTCCGCTGGAAAGCTGCACGCTCAGTGCCAGTCTTCTGCAGCTTCTTTCTTCACGTTTCAGCAGCTAGCACGCTCTCCGTGTGCTGGAGAAGCGGCAGAGGCTTCCTTGCCGGAGAAGCGACACCTTCGCCGGCAGAGAGCATCCTGCCGGCCGCGGTGCGCTCCGGAGCGGGGGCTTGTGCCGAAAGAGGCCGGCAACAGGCGCTTACCTTCGGACAGCTCCGGATCGCCGTCTAATGCGCCTCTTGTCGCCTACACGGCAGGGAAAAGCTTTTCCACTCTGTCTAGGAAGGAGAAAGTGTGCCAGCACAGCAAATGCCTCCCGGACTTTCCCTGCAATTCAGCAAGTGCTTTGCAGCTTGAAATTGGAAGGAAAGCCTCAGATTTAGCAGCCAGAGCTTCAGGAGGAGCAGCAGCGAGCACAGCATCGCTTTTGCAGCAGCTCCTTCCATGTGCATGTTTTTGGGAGTGGAAAGGCTTGCAGAGTGTTAAAGTAGCTTTTTCTCTCCGCTGGAAAGCTGCACGCTCAGTGCCAGTGTTCTGCAGCTTCTTTCTTCACGTTTCAGCAGCTAGCACGCTCTCCGTGTGCTGGAGAAGCGGCAGAGGCTTCCTTGCCGGAGAAGCGGCACCTTCGCCGGCAGAGAGCATCCTGCCGGCCGCGGTGCGCTCCGGAGCGGGGGCTTATGCCGAAAGAGGCCGGCAACAGGCGCTTACCTTCGGACAGCTCCGGATCGCCGTCTAATGCGTCTCTTGTCGCCTACACGGCAGGGAAAAGCTTTTCCACTCTGTCTAGGAAGGAGAAAGTGTGCCAGCACAGCAAATGCCTCCCGGGCTTTCCCTGCAATTCAGCAAGTGCTTTGCAGCTTGAAATTGGAAGGAAAGCCTCAGATTTAGCAGCCAGAGCTTCAGGAGAAGCAGCAGCGAGCACAGCATCGCTTTTGCAGCAGCTCCTTCCATGTGCATGTTTTTGGGAGTTGAAAGGCTTGCAGAGTGTTAAAGTAGCTTTTTCTCTCCGCTGGAAAGCTGCACGCTCAGTGCCAGTGTTCTGCAGCTTCTTTCTTCACGTTTCAGCAGCTAGCACGCTCTCCGTGTGCTGGAGAAGCGGCAGAGGCTTCCTTGCCTGAGAAGCGGCACCTTCGCCGGCAGAGAGCATCCTGCCGGCCGCGGTGCGCTCCGGAGCGGGGGCTTGTGCCGAAAGAGGCCGGCAACAGGCGCTTACCTTCGGACAGCTCCGGATGCCCGTCTAATGCGTCTCTTGTCGCCTACACGGCAGGGAAAAGCTTTTCCACTCTGTCTAGGAAGGAGAAAGTGTGCCAGCACAGCAAATGCCTCCCGGACTTTCCCTGCAATTCAGCAAGTGCTTTGCAGCTTGAAATTGGAAGGAAAGCCTCAGATTTAGCAGCCAGAGCTTCAGGAGGAGCAGCAGCGAGCACAGCATCGCTTTTGCAGCAGCTCCTTCCATGTGCATGTTTTTGGGAGTGGAAAGGCTTGCAGAGTGTTAAAGTAGCTTTTTCTCTCCGCTGGAAAGCTGCACGCTCAGTGCCAGTGTTCTGCAGCTTCTTTCTTCACGTTTCAGCAGCTAGCACGCTCTCCGTGTGCTGGAGAAGCGGCAGAGGCTTCCTTGCCGGAGAAGCGGCACCTTCGCCGGCAGAGAGCATCCTGCCGGCCGCGGTGCGCTCCGGAGCGGGGGCTTGTGCCGAAAGAGGCCGGCAACAGGCGCTTACCTTCGGACAGCTCCGGATCGCCGTCTAATGCGCCTCTTGTCGCCTACACGGCAGGGAAAAGCTTTTCCACTCTGTCTAGGAAGGAGAAAGTGTGCCAGCACAGCAAATGCCTCCCGGACTTTCCCTGGAATTCAGCAAGTGCTTTGCAGCTTGAAATTGGAAGGAAAGCCTCAGATTTAGCAGCCAGAGCTTCAGGAGGAGCAGCAGCGAGCACAGCATCGCTTTTGCAGCAGCTCCTTCCATGTGCATGTTTTTGGGAGTTGAAAGGCTTGCAGAGTGTTAAAGTAGCTTTTTCTCTCCGCTGGAAAGCTGCACGCTCAGTGCCAGTCTTCTGCAGCTTCTTTCTTCACGTTTCAGCAGCTAGCACGCTCTCCGTGTGCTGGAGAAGCGGCAGAGGCTTCCTTGCCGGAGAAGCGGCACCTTCGCCGGCAGAGAGCATCCTGCCGGCCGCGGTGCGCTCCGGAGCGGGGGCTTGTGCCGAAAGAGGCCGGCAACAGGCGCTTACCTTCGGACAGCTCCGGATCGCCGTCTAATGCGTCTCTTGTCGCCTACACGGCAGGGAAAAGCTTTTCCACTCTGTCTAGGAAGGAGAAAGTGTGCCAGCACAGCAAATGCCTCCCGGACTTTCCCTGCAATTCAGCAAGTGCTTTGCAGCTTGAAATTAGAAGGAAAGCCTCAGATTTAGCAGCCAGAGCTTCAGGAGGAGCAGCAGCGAGCACAGCATCGCTTTTGCAGCAGCTCCTTCCATGTGCATGTTTTTGGGAGTTGAAAGGCTTGCAGAGTGTTAAAGTAGCTTTTTCTCTCCGCTGGAAAGCTGCACGCTCAGTGCCAGTGTTCTGCAGCTTCTTTCTTCACGTTTCAGCAGCTAGCACGCTCTCCGTGTGCTGGAGAAGCGGCAGAGGCTTCCTTGCCGGAGAAGCGGCACCTTCGCCGGCAGAGAGCATCCTGCCGGCCGCGGTGCGCTCCGGAGCGGGGGCTTGTGCCGAAAGAGGCCGGCAACAGGCGCTTACCTTCGGACAGCTCCGGATCGCCGTCTAATGCGTCTCTTGTCGCCTACACGGCAGGGAAAAGCTTTTCCACTCTGTCTAGGAAGGAGAAAGTGTGCCAGCACAGCAAATGCCTCCCGGACTTTCCCTGCAATTCAGCAAGTGCTTTGCAGCTTGAAATTAGAAGGAAAGCCTCAGATTTAGCAGCCAGAGCTTCAGGAGGAGCAGCAGCGAGCACAGCATCGCTTTTGCAGCAGCTCCTTCCATGTGCATGTTTTTGGGAGTGGAAAGGCTTGCAGAGTGTTAAAGTAGCTTTTTCTCTCCGCTGGAAAGCTGCACGCTCAGTGCCAGTCTTCTGCAGCTTCTTTCTTCACGTTTCAGCAGCTAGCACGCTCTCCGTGTGCTGGAGAAGCGGCAGAGGCTTCCTTGCCGGAGAAGCGGCACCTTCGCCGGCAGAGAGCATCCTGCCGGCCGCGGTGCGCTCCGGAGCGGGGGCTTGTGCCGAAAGAGGCCGGCAACAGGCGCTTACCTTCGGACAGCTCCGGATCGCCGTCTAATGCGTCTCTTGTCGCCTACACGGCAGGGAAAAGCTTTTCCACTCTGTCTAGGAAGGAGAAAGTGTGCCAGCACAGCAAATGCCTCCCGGGCTTTCCCTGCAATTCAGCAAGTGCTTTGCAGCTTGAAATTGGAAGGAAAGCCTCAGATTTAGCAGCCAGAGCTTCAGGAGGAGCAGCAGCGAGCACAGCATCGCTTTTGCAGCAGCTCCTTCCATGTGCATGTTTTTGGGAGTGGAAAGGCTTGCAGAGTGTTAAAGTAGCTTTTTCTCTTCGCTGGAAAGCTGCACGCTCAGTGCCAGTGTTCTGCAGCTTCTTTCTTCACGTTTCAGCAGCTAGCACGCTCTCCGTGTGCTGGAGAAGCGGCAGAGGCTTCCTTGCCGGAGAAGCGGCACCTTCGCCGGCAGAGAGCATCCTGCCGGCCGCGGTGCGCTCCGGAGCGGGGGCTTGTGCCGAAAGAGGCCGGCAACAGGCGCTTACCTTCGGACAGCTCCGGATCGCCGTCTAATGCGTCTCTTGTCGCCTACACGGCAGGGAAAAGCTTTTCCACTCTGTCTAGGAAGGAGAAAGTGTGCCAGCACAGCAAATGCCTCCCGGGCTTTCCCTGCAATTCAGCAAGTGCTTTGCAGCTTGAAATTGGAAGGAAAGCCTCAGATTTAGCAGCCAGAGCTTCAGGAGGAGCAGCAGCGAGCACAGCATCGCTTTTGCAGCAGCTCCTTCCATGTGCATGTTTTTGGGAGTTGAAAGGCTTGCAGAGTGTTAAAGTAGCTTTTTCTCTCCGCTGGAAAGCTGCACGCTCAGTGCCAGTGTTCTGCAGCTTCTTTCTTCACGTTTCAGCAGCTAGCACGCTCTCCGTGTGCTGGAGAAGCGGCAGAGGCTTCCTTGCCGGAGAAGCGGCACCTTCACCGGCAGAGAGCATCCTGCCGGCCGCGGTGCGCTCCGGAGCGGGGGCTTGTGCCGAAAGAGGCCGGCAACAGGCGCTTACCTTCGGACAGCTCCGGATCGCCGTCTAATGCGCCTCTTGTCGCCTACACGGCAGGGAAAAGCTTTTCCACTCTGTCTAGGAAGGAGAAAGTGTGCCAGCACAGCAAATGCCTCCCGGACTTTCCCTGCAATTCAGCAAGTGCTTTGCAGCTTGAAATTGGAAGGAAAGCCTCAGATTTAGCAGCCAGAGCTTCAGGAGGAGCAGCAGCGAGCACAGCATCGCTTTTGCAGCAGCTCCTTCCATGTGCATGTTTTTGGGAGTTGAAAGGCTTGCAGAGTGTTAAAGTAGCTTTTTCTCTCCGCTGGAAAGCTGCACGCTCAGTGCCAGTGTTCTGCAGCTTCTTTCTTCACGTTTCAGCAGCTAGCACGCTCTCCGTGTGCTGGAGAAGCGGCAGAGGCTTCCTTGCCGGAGAAGCGGCACCTTCGCCGGCAGAGAGCATCCTGCCGGCCGCGGTGCGCTCCGGAGCGGGGGCTTGTGCCGAAAGAGGCCGGCAACAGGCGCTTACCTTCGGACAGCTCCGGATCGCCGTCTAATGCGCCTCTTGTCGCCTACACGGCAGGGAAAAGCTTTTCCACTCTGTCTAGGAAGGAGAAAGTGTGCCAGCACAGCAAATGCCTCCCGGACTTTCCCTGCAATTCAGCAAGTGCTTTGCAGCTTGAAATTGGAAGGAAAGCCTCAGATTTAGCAGCCAGAGCTTCAGGAGGAGCAGCAGCGAGCACAGCATCGCTTTTGCAGCAGCTCCTTCCATGTGCATGTTTTTGGGAGTTGAAAGGCTTGCAGAGTGTTAAAGTAGCTTTTTCTCTCCGCTGGAAAGCTGCACGCTCAGTGCCAGTCTTCTGCAGCTTCTTTCTTCACGTTTCAGCAGCTAGCACGCTCTCCGTGTGCTGGAGAAGCGGCAGAGGCTTCCTTGCCGGAGAAGCGGCACCTTCGCCGGCAGAGAGCATCCTGCCGGCCGCGGTGCGCTCCGGAGCGGGGGCTTGTGCCGAAAGAGGCCGGCAACAGGCGCTTACCTTCGGACAGCTCCGGATCGCCGTCTAATGCGCCTCTTGTCGCCTACACGGCAGGGAAAAGCTTTTCCACTCTGTCTAGGAAGGAGAAAGTGTGCCAGCACAGCAAATGCCTCCCGGACTTTCCCTGCAATTCAGCAAGTGCTTTGCAGCTTGAAATTGGAAGGAAAGCCTCAGATTTAGCAGCCAGAGCTTCAGGAGGAGCAGCAGCGAGCACAGCATCGCTTTTGCAGCAGCTCCTTCCATGTGCATGTTTTTGGGAGTGGAAAGGCTTGCAGAGTGTTAAAGTAGCTTTTTCTCTCCGCTGGAAAGCTGCACGCTCAGTGCCAGTGTTCTGCAGCTTCTTTCTTCACGTTTCAGCAGCTAGCACGCTCTCCGTGTGCTGGAGAAGCGGCAGAGGCTTCCTTGCCGGAGAAGCGGCACCTTCGCCGGCAGAGAGCATCCTGCCGGCCGCGGTGCGCTCCGGAGCGGGGGCTTGTGCCGAAAGAGGCCGGCAACAGGCGCTTACCTTCGGACAGCTCCGGATCGCCGTCTAATGCGTCTCTTGTCGCCTACACGGCAGGGAAAAGCTTTTCCACTCTGTCTAGGAAGGAGAAAGTGTGCCAGCACAGCAAATGCCTCCCGGACTTTCCCTGCAATTCAGCAAGTGCTTTGCAGCTTGAAATTGGAAGGAAAGCCTCAGATTTAGCAGCCAGAGCTTCAGGAGGAGCAGCAGCGAGCACAGCATCGCTTTTGCAGCAGCTCCTTCCATGTGCATGTTTTTGGGAGTTGAAAGGCTTGCAGAGTGTTAAAGTAGCTTTTTCTCTCCGCTGGAAAGCTGCACCTTCAGTGCCAGTCTTCTGAAGCTTCTTTCTTCACGTTTCAGCAGCTAGCACGCTCTCCGTGTGCTGGAGAAGCGGCAGAGGCTTCCTTGCCTGAGAAGCGGCACCTTCGCCGGCAGAGAGCATCCTGCCGGCCGCGGTGCGCTCCGGAGCGGGGGCTTGTGCCGAAAGAGGCCGGCAACAGGCGCTTACCTTCGGACAGCTCCGGATCGCCGTCTAATGCGCCTCTTGTCGCCTACACGGCAGGGAAAAGCTTTTCCACTCTGTCTAGGAAGGAGAAAGTGTGCCAGCACAGCAAATGCCTCCCGGACTTTCCCTGCAATTCAGCAAGTGCTTTGCAGCTTGAAATTGGAAGGAAAGCCTCAGATTTAGCAGCCAGAGCTTCAGGAGGAGCAGCAGCGAGCACAGCATCGCTTTTGCAGCAGCTCCTTCCATGTGCATGTTTTTGGGAGTTGAAAGGCTTGCAGAGTGTTAAAGTAGCTTTTTCTCTCCGCTGGAAAGCTGCACGCTCAGTGCCAGTGTTCTGCAGCTTCTTTCTTCACGTTTCAGCAGCTAGCACGCTCTCCGTGTGCTGGAGAAGCGGCAGAGGCTTCCTTGCCGGAGAAGCGGCACCTTCGCCGGCAGAGAGCATCCTGCCGGCCGCGGTGCGCTCCGGAGCGGGGGCTTGTGCCGAAAGAGGCCGGCAACAGGCGCTTACCTTCGGACAGCTCCGGATCGCCGTCTAATGCGTCTCTTGTCGCCTACACGGCAGGGAAAAGCTTTTCCACTCTGTCTAGGAAGGAGAAAGTGTGCCAGCACAGCAAATGCCTCCCGGACTTTCCCTGCAATTCAGCAAGTGCTTTGCAGCTTGAAATTGGAAGGAAAGCCTCAGATTTAGCAGCCAGAGCTTCAGGAGGAGCAGCAGCGAGCACAGCATCGCTTTTGCAGCAGCCCCTTCCATGTGCATGTTTTTGGGAGTTGAAAGGCTTGCAGAGTGTTAAAGTAGCTTTTTCTCTCCGCTGGAAAGCTGCACGCTCAGTGCCAGTGTTCTGCAGCTTCTTTCTTCACGTTTCAGCAGCTAGCACGCTCTCCGTGTGCTGGAGAAGCGGCAGAGGCTTCCTTGCCGGAGAAGCGGCACCTTCGCCGGCAGAGAGCATCCTGCCGGCCGCGGTGCGCTCCGGAGCGGGGGCTTGTGCCGAAAGAGGCCGGCAACAGGCGCTTACCTTCGGACAGCTCCGGATCGCCGTCTAATGCGTCTCTTGTCGCCTACACGGCAGGGAAAAGCTTTTCCACTCTGTCTAGGAAGGAGAAAGTGTGCCAGCACAACAAATGCCTCCCGGACATTCCCTGCAATTCAGCAAGTGCTTTGCAGCTTGAAATTGGAAGGAAAGCCTCAGATTTAGCAGCCAAGGAAGCCTCTCCCGCTTTTCCTGCACACGGAGAGCGTGCTAGCTGCTGAAACGTGATGAAAGAAGCTGCAGAACACTGGCACTGAGCGTGCAGCTTTCCAGCGGAGAGAAAAAGCTACTTTAACACTCTGCAAGCCTTTCAACTCCCAAAAACATGCACATGGAAGGAGCTGCTGCAAAACCGATGCTGTGCTCGCTGCTGCTCCTCCTGAAGCTCTGGCTGCTAAATCTGAGGCTTTCCTTCCAATTTCAAGCTGCAAAGCACTTGCTGAATTGCAGGGAAAGTCCGGGAGGCATTTGCTGTGCTGGCACACTTTCTCCTTCCTAGACAGAGTGGAAAAGCTTTTCCCTGCCGTGTAGGCGACAAGAGACGCATTAGACGGCGATCCGGAGCTGTCCGAAGGTAAGCGCCTGTTGCCGGCCTCTTTCGGCACAAGCCCCCGCTCCGGAGCGCACCGCGGCCGGCAGGATGCTCTCTGCCGGCGAAGGTGCCGCTTCTCCGGCAAGGAAGCCTCTGCCGCTTCTCCAGCACACGGAGAGCGTGCTAGCTGCTGAAACGTGAAGAAAGAAGCTGCAGAACACTGGCACTGAGCGTGCAGCTTTCCAGCGGAGAGAAAAAGCTACTTTAACACTCTGCAAGCCTTTCCACTCCCAAAAACATGCACATGGAAGGAGCTGCTGCAAAAGCGATGCTGTGCTCGCTGCTGCTCCTCCTGAAGCTCTGGCTGCTAAATCTGAGGCTTTCCTTCCAATTTCAAGCTGCAAAGCACTTGCTGAATTGCAGGGAAAGTCCGGGAGGCATTTGCTGTGCTGGCACACTTTCTCCTTCCTAGACAGAGTGGAAAAGCTTTTCCCTGCCGTGTAGGCGACAAGAGACGCATTAGACGGCGATCCGGAGCTGTCCGAAGGTAAGCGCCTGTTGCCGGCCTCTTTCGGCACAAGCCCCCGCTCCGGAGCGCACCGCGGCCGGCAGGATGCTCTCTGCCGGCGAAGGTGCCGCTTCTCCGGCAAGGAAGCCTCTGCCGCTTCTCCAGCACACGGAGAGCGTGCTAGCTGCTGAAACGTGAAGAAAGAAGCTGCAGAACACTGGCACTGAGCGTGCAGCTTTCCAGCGGAGAGAAAAAGCTACTTTAACACTCTGCAAGCCTTTCCACTCCCAAAAACATGCACATGGAAGGAGCTGCTGCAAAAGCGATGCTGTGCTCGCTGCTGCTCCTCCTGAAGCTCTGGCTGCTAAATCTGAGGCTTTCCTTCCAATTTCAAGCTGCAAAGCACTTGCTGAATTGCAGGGAAAGTCCGGGAGGCATTTGCTGTGCTGGCACACTTTCTCCTTCCTAGACAGAGTGGAAAAGCTTTTCCCTGCCGTGTAGGCGACAAGAGACGCATTAGACGGCGATCCGGAGCTGTCCGAAGGTAAGCGCCTGTTGCCGGCCTCTTTCGGCACAAGCCCCCGCTCCGGAGCGCACCGCGGCCGGCAGGATGCTCTCTGCCGGCGAAGGTGCCGCTTCTCCGGCAAGGAAGCCTCTGCCGCTTCTCCAGCACACGGAGAGCGTGCTAGCTGCTGAAACGTGAAGAAAGAAGCTGCAGAACACTGGCACTGAGCGTGCAGCTTTCCAGCGGAGAGAAAAAGCTACTTTAACACTCTGCAAGCCTTTCAACTCCCAAAAACATGCACATGGAAGGAGCTGCTGCAAAAGCGATGCTGTGCTCGCTGCTGCTCCTCCTGAAGCTCTGGCTGCTAAATCTGAGGCTTTCCTTCCAATTTCAAGCTGCAAAGCACTTGCTGAATTGCAGGGAAAGTCCGGGAGGCATTTGCTGTGCTGGCACACTTTCTCCTTCCTAGACAGAGTGGAAAAGCTTTTCCCTGCCGTGTAGGCGACAAGAGACGCATTAGACGGCGATCCGGAGCTGTCCGAAGGTAAGCGCCTGTTGCCGGCCTCTTTCGGCACAAGCCCCCGCTCCGGAGCGCACCGCGGCCGGCAGGATGCTCTCTGCCGGCGAAGGTGCCGCTTCTCCGGCAAGGAAGCCTCTGCCGCTTCTCCAGCACACGGAGAGCGTGCTAGCTGCTGAAACGTGAAGAAAGAAGCTGCAGAACACTGGCACTGAGCGTGCAGCTTTCCAGCGGAGAGAAAAAGCTACTTTAACACTCTGCAAGCCTTTCCACTCCCAAAAACATGCACATGGAAGGAGCTGCTGCAAAAGCGATGCTGTGCTCGCTGCTGCTCCTCCTGAAGCTCTGGCTGCTAAATCTGAGGCTTTCCTTCCAATTTCAAGCTGCAAAGCACTTGCTGAATTGCAGGGAAAGTCCGGGAGGCATTTGCTGTGCTGGCACACTTTCTCCTTCCTAGACAGAGTGGAAAAGCTTTTCCCTGCCGTGTAGGCGACAAGAGACGCATTAGACGGCGATCCGGAGCTGTCCGAAGGTAAGCGCCTGTTGCCGGCCTCTTTCGGCACAAGCCCCCGCTCCGGAGCGCACCGCGGCCGGCAGGATGCTCTCTGCCGGCGAAGGTGCCGCTTCTCCGGCAAGGAAGCCTCTGCCGCTTCTCCAGCACACGGAGAGCGTGCTAGCTGCTGAAACGTGAAGAAAGAAGCTGCAGAACACTGGCACTGAGCGTGCAGCTTTCCAGCGGAGAGAAAAAGCTACTTTAACACTCTGCAAGCCTTTCAACTCCCAAAAACATGCACATGGAAGGAGCTGCTGCAAAAGCGATGCTGTGCTCGCTGCTGCTCCTCCTGAAGCTCTGGCTGCTAAATCTGAGGCTTTCCTTCCAATTTCAAGCTGCAAAGCACTTGCTGAATTGCAGGGAAAGTCCGGGAGGCATTTGCTGTGCTGGCACACTTTCTCCTTCCTAGACAGAGTGGAAAAGCTTTTCCCTGCCGTGTAGGCGACAAGAGACGCATTAGACGGCGATCCGGAGCTGTCCGAAGGTAAGCGCCTGTTGCCGGCCTCTTTCGGCACAAGCCCCCGCTCCGGAGCGCACCGCGGCCGGCAGGATGCTCTCTGCCGGCGAAGGTGCCGCTTCTCCGGCAAGGAAGCCTCTGCCGCTTCTCCAGCACACGGAGAGCGTGCTAGCTGCTGAAACGTGAAGAAAGAAGCTGCAGAAGACTGGCACTGAGCGTGCAGCTTTCCAGCGGAGAGAAAAAGCTACTTTAACACTCTGCAAGCCTTTCCACTCCCAAAAACATGCACATGGAAGGAGCTGCTGCAAAAGCGATGCTGTGCTCGCTGCTGCTCCTCCTGAAGCTCTGGCTGCTAAATCTGAGGCTTTCCTTCCAATTTCAAGCTGCAAAGCACTTGCTGAATTGCAGGGAAAGTCCGGGAGGCATTTGCTGTGCTGGCACACTTTCTCCTTCCTAGACAGAGTGGAAAAGCTTTTCCCTGCCGTGTAGGCGACAAGAGACGCATTAGACGGCGATCCGGAGCTGTCCGAAGGTAAGCGCCTGTTGCCGGCCTCTTTCGGCACAAGCCCCCGCTCCGGAGCGCACCGCGGCCGGCAGGATGCTCTCTGCCGGCGAAGGTGCCGCTTCTCCGGCAAGGAAGCCTCTGCCGCTTCTCCAGCACACGGAGAGCGTGCTAGCTGCTGAAACGTGAAGAAAGAAGCTGCAGAACACTGGCACTGAGCGTGCAGCTTTCCAGCGGAGAGAAAAAGCTACTTTAACACTCTGCAAGCCTTTCCACTCCCAAAAACATGCACATGGAAGGAGCTGCTGCAAAACCGATGCTGTGCTCGCTGCTGCTCCTCCTGAAGCTCTGGCTGCTAAATCCGAGGCTTTCCTTCCAATTTCAAGCTGCAAAGCACTTGCTGAATTGCAGGGAAAGTCCGGGAGGCATTTGCTGTGCTGGCACACTTTCTCCTTCCTAGACAGAGTGGAAAAGCTTTTCCCTGCCGTGTAGGCGACAAGAGACGCATTAGACGGCGATCCGGAGCTGTCCGAAGGTAAGCGCCTGTTGCCGGCCTCTTTCGGCACAAGCCCCCGCTCCGGAGCGCACCGCGGCCGGCAGGATGCTCTCTGCCGGCGAAGGTGCCGCTTCTCCGGCAAGGAAGCCTCTGCCGCTTCTCCAGCACACGGAGAGCGTGCTAGCTGCTGAAACGTGAAGAAAGAAGCTGCAGAAGACTGGCACTGAGCGTGCAGCTTTCCAGCGGAGAGAAAAAGCTACTTTAACACTCTGCAAGCCTTTCCACTCCCAAAAACATGCACATGGAAGGAGCTGCTGCAAAAGCGATGCTGTGCTCGCTGCTGCTCCTCCTGAAGCTCTGGCTGCTAAATCTGAGGCTTTCCTTCCAATTTCAAGCTGCAAAGCACTTGCTGAATTGCAGGGAAAGTCCGGGAGGCATTTGCTGTGCTGGCACACTTTCTCCTTCCTAGACAGAGTGGAAAAGCTTTTCCCTGCCGTGTAGGCGACAAGAGACGCATTAGACGGCGATCCGGAGCTGTCCGAAGGTAAGCGCCTGTTGCCGGCCTCTTTCGGCACAAGCCCCCGCTCCGGAGCGCACCGCGGCCGGCAGGATGCTCTCTGCCGGCGAAGGTGCCGCTTCTCCGGCAAGGAAGCCTCTGCCGCTTCTCCAGCACACGGAGAGCGTGCTAGCTGCTGAAACGTGAAGAAAGAAGCTGCAGAACACTGGCACTGAGCGTGCAGCTTTCCAGCGGAGAGAAAAAGCTACTTTAACACTCTGCAAGCCTTTCCACTCCCAAAAACATGCACATGGAAGGAGCTGCTGCAAAAGCGATGCTGTGCTCGCTGCTGCTCCTCCTGAAGCTCTGGCTGCTAAATCTGAGGCTTTCCTTCCAATTTCAAGCTGCAAAGCACTTGCTGAATTGCAGGGAAAGTCCGGGAGGCATTTGCTGTGCTGGCACACTTTCTCCTTCCTAGACAGAGTGGAAAAGCTTTTCCCTGCCGTGTAGGCGACAAGAGACGCATTAGACGGCGATCCGGAGCTGTCCGAAGGTAAGCGCCTGTTGCCGGCCTCTTTCGGCACAAGCCCCCGCTCCGGAGCGCACCGCGGCCGGCAGGATGCTCTCTGCCGGCGAAGGTGCCGCTTCTCCGGCAAGGAAGCCTCTGCCGCTTCTCCAGCACACGGAGAGCGTGCTAGCTGCTGAAACGTGAAGAAAGAAGCTGCAGAACACTGGCACTGAGCGTGCAGCTTTCCAGCGGAGAGAAAAAGCTACTTTAACACTCTGCAAGCCTTTCCACTCCCAAAAACATGCACATGGAAGGAGCTGCTGCAAAACCGATGCTGTGCTCGCTGCTGCTCCTCCTGAAGCTCTGGCTGCTAAATCTGAGGCTTTCCTTCCAATTTCAAGCTGCAAAGCACTTGCTGAATTGCAGGGAAAGTCCGGGAGGCATTTGCTGTGCTGGCACACTTTCTCCTTCCTAGACAGAGTGGAAAAGCTTTTCCCTGCCGTGTAGGCGACAAGAGACGCATTAGACGGCGATCCGGAGCTGTCCGAAGGTAAGCGCCTGTTGCCGGCCTCTTTCGGCACAAGCCCCCGCTCCGGAGCGCACCGCGGCCGGCAGGATGCTCTCTGCCGGCGAAGGTGCCGCTTCTCCGGCAAGGAAGCCTCTGCCGCTTCTCCAGCACACGGAGAGCGTGCTAGCTGCTGAAACGTGAAGAAAGAAGCTGCAGAAGACTGGCACTGAGCGTGCAGCTTTCCAGCGGAGAGAAAAAGCTACTTTAACACTCTGCAAGCCTTTCCACTCCCAAAAACATGCACATGGAAGGAGCTGCTGCAAAAGCGATGCTGTGCTCGCTGCTGCTCCTCTTGAAGCTCTGGCTGCTAAATCTGAGGCTTTCCTTCCAATTTCAAGCTGCAAAGCACTTGCTGAATTGCAGGGAAAGTCCGGGAGGCATTTGCTGTGCTGGCACACTTTCTCCTTCCTAGACAGAGTGGAAAAGCTTTTCCCTGCCGTGTAGGCGACAAGAGACGCATTAGACGGCGATCCGGAGCTGTCCGAAGGTAAGCGCCTGTTGCCGGCCTCTTTCGGCACAAGCCCCCGCTCCGGAGCGCACCGCGGCCGGCAGGATGCTCTCTGCCGGCGAAGGTGCCGCTTCTCCGGCAAGGAAGCCTCTGCCGCTTCTCCAGCACACGGAGAGCGTGCTAGCTGCTGAAACGTGAAGAAAGAAGCTGCAGAAGACTGGCACTGAGCGTGCAGCTTTCCAGCGGAGAGAAAAAGCTACTTTAACACTCTGCAAGCCTTTCCACTCCCAAAAACATGCACATGGAAGGAGCTGCTGCAAAAGCGATGCTGTGCTCGCTGCTGCTCCTCCTGAAGCTCTGGCTGCTAAATCTGAGGCTTTCCTTCCAATTTCAAGCTGCAAAGCACTTGCTGAATTGCAGGGAAAGTCCGGGAGGCATTTGCTGTGCTGGCACACTTTCTCCTTCCTAGACAGAGTGGAAAAGCTTTTCCCTGCCGTGTAGGCGACAAGAGACGCATTAGACGGCGATCCGGAGCTGTCCGAAGGTAAGCGCCTGTTGCCGGCCTCTTTCGGCACAAGCCCCCGCTCCGGAGCGCACCGCGGCCGGCAGGATGCTCTCTGCCGGCGAAGGTGCCGCTTCTCCGGCAAGGAAGCCTCTGCCGCTTCTCCAGCACACGGAGAGCGTGCTAGCTGCTGAAACGTGAAGAAAGAAGCTGCAGAACACTGGCACTGAGCGTGCAGCTTTCCAGCGGAGAGAAAAAGCTACTTTAACACTCTGCAAGCCTTTCCACTCCCAAAAACATGCACATGGAAGGAGCTGCTGCAAAACCGATGCTGTGCTCGCTGCTGCTCCTCCTGAAGCTCTGGCTGCTAAATCCGAGGCTTTCCTTCCAATTTCAAGCTGCAAAGCACTTGCTGAATTGCAGGGAAAGTCCGGGAGGCATTTGCTGTGCTGGCACACTTTCTCCTTCCTAGACAGAGTGGAAAAGCTTTTCCCTGCCGTGTAGGCGACAAGAGACGCATTAGACGGCGATCCGGAGCTGTCCGAAGGTAAGCGCCTGTTGCCGGCCTCTTTCGGCACAAGCCCCCGCTCCGGAGCGCACCGCGGCCGGCAGGATGCTCTCTGCCGGCGAAGGTGCCGCTTCTCCGGCAAGGAAGCCTCTGCCGCTTCTCCAGCACACGGAGAGCGTGCTAGCTGCTGAAACGTGAAGAAAGAAGCTGCAGAAGACTGGCACTGAGCGTGCAGCTTTCCAGCGGAGAGAAAAAGCTACTTTAACACTCTGCAAGCCTTTCCACTCCCAAAAACATGCACATGGAAGGAGCTGCTGCAAAAGCGATGCTGTGCTCGCTGCTGCTCCTCCTGAAGCTCTGGCTGCTAAATCTGAGGCTTTCCTTCCAATTTCAAGCTGCAAAGCACTTGCTGAATTGCAGGGAAAGTCCGGGAGGCATTTGCTGTGCTGGCACACTTTCTCCTTCCTAGACAGAGTGGAAAAGCTTTTCCCTGCCGTGTAGGCGACAAGAGACGCATTAGACGGCGATCCGGAGCTGTCCGAAGGTAAGCGCCTGTTGCCGGCCTCTTTCGGCACAAGCCCCCGCTCCGGAGCGCACCGCGGCCGGCAGGATGCTCTCTGCCGGCGAAGGTGCCGCTTCTCCGGCAAGGAAGCCTCTGCCGCTTCTCCAGCACACGGAGAGCGTGCTAGCTGCTGAAACGTGAAGAAAGAAGCTGCAGAACACTGGCACTGAGCGTGCAGCTTTCCAGCGGAGAGAAAAAGCTACTTTAACACTCTGCAAGCCTTTCCACTCCCAAAAACATGCACATGGAAGGAGCTGCTGCAAAAGCGATGCTGTGCTCGCTGCTGCTCCTCCTGAAGCTCTGGCTGCTAAATCTGAGGCTTTCCTTCCAATTTCAAGCTGCAAAGCACTTGCTGAATTGCAGGGAAAGTCCGGGAGGCATTTGCTGTGCTGGCACACTTTCTCCTTCCTAGACAGAGTGGAAAAGCTTTTCCCTGCCGTGTAGGCGACAAGAGACGCATTAGACGGCGATCCGGAGCTGTCCGAAGGTAAGCGCCTGTTGCCGGCCTCTTTCGGCACAAGCCCCCGCTCCGGAGCGCACCGCGGCCGGCAGGATGCTCTCTGCCGGCGAAGGTGCCGCTTCTCCGGCAAGGAAGCCTCTGCCGCTTCTCCAGCACACGGAGAGCGTGCTAGCTGCTGAAACGTGAAGAAAGAAGCTGCAGAACACTGGCACTGAGCGTGCAGCTTTCCAGCGGAGAGAAAAAGCTACTTTAACACTCTGCAAGCCTTTCCACTCCCAAAAACATGCACATGGAAGGAGCTGCTGCAAAACCGATGCTGTGCTCGCTGCTGCTCCTCCTGAAGCTCTGGCTGCTAAATCTGAGGCTTTCCTTCCAATTTCAAGCTGCAAAGCACTTGCTGAATTGCAGGGAAAGTCCGGGAGGCATTTGCTGTGCTGGCACACTTTCTCCTTCCTAGACAGAGTGGAAAAGCTTTTCCCTGCCGTGTAGGCGACAAGAGACGCATTAGACGGCGATCCGGAGCTGTCCGAAGGTAAGCGCCTGTTGCCGGCCTCTTTCGGCACAAGCCCCCGCTCCGGAGCGCACCGCGGCCGGCAGGATGCTCTCTGCCGGCGAAGGTGCCGCTTCTCCGGCAAGGAAGCCTCTGCCGCTTCTCCAGCACACGGAGAGCGTGCTAGCTGCTGAAACGTGAAGAAAGAAGCTGCAGAAGACTGGCACTGAGCGTGCAGCTTTCCAGCGGAGAGAAAAAGCTACTTTAACACTCTGCAAGCCTTTCCACTCCCAAAAACATGCACATGGAAGGAGCTGCTGCAAAAGCGATGCTGTGCTCGCTGCTGCTCCTCTTGAAGCTCTGGCTGCTAAATCTGAGGCTTTCCTTCCAATTTCAAGCTGCAAAGCACTTGCTGAATTGCAGGGAAAGTCCGGGAGGCATTTGCTGTGCTGGCACACTTTCTCCTTCCTAGACAGAGTGGAAAAGCTTTTCCCTGCCGTGTAGGCGACAAGAGACGCATTAGACGGCGATCCGGAGCTGTCCGAAGGTAAGCGCCTGTTGCCGGCCTCTTTCGGCACAAGCCCCCGCTCCGGAGCGCACCGCGGCCGGCAGGATGCTCTCTGCCGGCGAAGGTGCCGCTTCTCCGGCAAGGAAGCCTCTGCCGCTTCTCCAGCACACGGAGAGCGTGCTAGCTGCTGAAACGTGAAGAAAGAAGCTGCAGAACACTGGCACTGAGCCTGCAGCTTTCCAGCGGAGAGAAAAAGCTACTTTAACACTCTGCAAGCCTTTCCACTCCCAAAAACATGCACATGGAAGGAGCTGCTGCAAAAGCGATGCTGTGCTCGCTGCTGCTCCTCCTGAAGCTCTGGCTGCTAAATCTGAGGCTTTCCTTCCAATTTCAAGCTGCAAAGCACTTGCTGAATTGCAGGGAAAGTCCGGGAGGCATTTGCTGTGCTGGCACACTTTCTCCTTCCTAGACAGAGTGGAAAAGCTTTTCCCTGCCGTGTAGGCGACAAGAGACGCATTAGACGGCGATCCGGAGCTGTCCGAAGGTAAGCGCCTGTTGCCGGCCTCTTTCGGCACAAGCCCCCGCTCCGGAGCGCACCGCGGCCGGCAGGATGCTCTCTGCCGGCGAAGGTGCCGCTTCTCCGGCAAGGAAGCCTCTGCCGCTTCTCCAGCACACGGAGAGCGTGCTAGCTGCTGAAACGTGAAGAAAGAAGCTGCAGAACACTGGCACTGAGCGTGCAGCTTTCCAGCGGAGAGAAAAAGCTACTTTAACACTCTGCAAGCCTTTCAACTCCCAAAAACATGCACATGGAAGGAGCTGCTGCAAAAGCGATGCTGTGCTCGCTGCTGCTCCTCCTGAAGCTCTGGCTGCTAAATCTGAGGCTTTCCTTCCAATTTCAAGCTGCAAAGCACTTGCTGAATTGCAGGGAAAGTCCGGGAGGCATTTGCTGTGCTGGCACACTTTCTCCTTCCTAGACAGAGTGGAAAAGCTTTTCCCTGCCGTGTAGGCGACAAGAGACGCATTAGACGGCGATCCGGAGCTGTCCGAAGGTAAGCGCCTGTTGCCGGCCTCTTTCGGCACAAGCCCCCGCTCCGGAGCGCACCGCGGCCGGCAGGATGCTCTCTGCCGGCGAAGGTGCCGCTTCTCCGGCAAGGAAGCCTCTGCCGCTTCTCCAGCACACGGAGAGCGTGCTAGCTGCTGAAACGTGAAGAAAGAAGCTGCAGAACACTGGCACTGAGCGTGCAGCTTTCCAGCGGAGAGAAAAAGCTACTTTAACACTCTGCAAGCCTTTCCACTCCCAAAAACATGCACATGGAAGGAGCTGCTGCAAAAGCGATGCTGTGCTCGCTGCTGCTCCTCCTGAAGCTCTGGCTGCTAAATCTGAGGCTTTCCTTCCAATTTCAAGCTGCAAAGCACTTGCTGAATTGCAGGGAAAGTCCGGGAGGCATTTGCTGTGCTGGCACACTTTCTCCTTCCTAGACAGAGTGGAAAAGCTTTTCCCTGCCGTGTAGGCGACAAGAGACGCATTAGACGGCGATCCGGAGCTGTCCGAAGGTAAGCGCCTGTTGCCGGCCTCTTTCGGCACAAGCCCCCGCTCCGGAGCGCACCGCGGCCGGCAGGATGCTCTCTGCCGGCGAAGGTGCCGCTTCTCCGGCAAGGAAGCCTCTGCCGCTTCTCCAGCACACGGAGAGCGTGCTAGCTGCTGAAACGTGAAGAAAGAAGCTGCAGAACACTGGCACTGAGCCTGCAGCTTTCCAGCGGAGAGAAAAAGCTACTTTAACACTCTGCAAGCCTTTCAACTCCCAAAAACATGCACATGGAAGGAGCTGCTGCAAAAGCGATGCTGTGCTCGCTGCTGCTCCTCCTGAAGCTCTGGCTGCTAAATCTGAGGCTTTCCTTCCAATTTCAAGCTGCAAAGCACTTGCTGAATTGCAGGGAAAGTCCGGGAGGCATTTGCTGTGCTGGCACACTTTCTCCTTCCTAGACAGAGTGGAAAAGCTTTTCCCTGCCGTGTAGGCGACAAGAGACGCATTAGACGGCGATCCGGAGCTGTCCGAAGGTAAGCGCCTGTTGCCGGCCTCTTTCGGCACAAGCCCCCGCTCCGGAGCGCACCGCGGCCGGCAGGATGCTCTCTGCCGGCGAAGGTGCCGCTTCTCCGGCAAGGAAGCCTCTGCCGCTTCTCCAGCACACGGAGAGCGTGCTAGCTGCTGAAACGTGAAGAAAGAAGCTGCAGAACACTGGCACTGAGCGTGCAGCTTTCCAGCGGAGAGAAAAAGCTACTTTAACACTCTGCAAGCCTTTCCACTCCCAAAAACATGCACATGGAAGGAGCTGCTGCAAAAGCGATGCTGTGCTCGCTGCTGCTCCTCCTGAAGCTCTGGCTGCTAAATCTGAGGCTTTCCTTCCAATTTCAAGCTGCAAAGCACTTGCTGAATTGCAGGGAAAGTCCGGGAGGCATTTGCTGTGCTGGCACACTTTCTCCTTCCTAGACAGAGTGGAAAAGCTTTTCCCTGCCGTGTAGGCGACAAGAGACGCATTAGACGGCGATCCGGAGCTGTCCGAAGGTAAGCGCCTGTTGCCGGCCTCTTTCGGCACAAGCCCCCGCTCCGGAGCGCACCGCGGCCGGCAGGATGCTCTCTGCCGGCGAAGGTGCCGCTTCTCCGGCAAGGAAGCCTCTGCCGCTTCTCCAGCACACGGAGAGCGTGCTAGCTGCTGAAACGTGAAGAAAGAAGCTGCAGAACACTGGCACTGAGCGTGCAGCTTTCCAGCGGAGAGAAAAAGCTACTTTAACACTCTGCAAGCCTTTCCACTCCCAAAAACATGCACATGGAAGGAGCTGCTGCAAAAGCGATGCTGTGCTCGCTGCTGCTCCTCCTGAAGCTCTGGCTGCTAAATCTGAGGCTTTCCTTCCAATTTCAAGCTGCAAAGCACTTGCTGAATTGCAGGGAAAGTCCGGGAGGCATTTGCTGTGCTGGCACACTTTCTCCTTCCTAGACAGAGTGGAAAAGCTTTTCCCTGCCGTGTAGGCGACAAGAGACGCATTAGACGGCGATCCGGAGCTGTCCGAAGGTAAGCGCCTGTTGCCGGCCTCTTTCGGCACAAGCCCCCGCTCCGGAGCGCACCGCGGCCGGCAGGATGCTCTCTGCCGGCGAAGGTGCCGCTTCTCCGGCAAGGAAGCCTCTGCCGCTTCTCCAGCACACGGAGAGCGTGCTAGCTGCTGAAACGTGAAGAAAGAAGCTGCAGAACACTGGCACTGAGCGTGCAGCTTTCCAGCGGAGAGAAAAAGCTACTTTAACACTCTGCAAGCCTTTCAACTCCCAAAAACATGCACATGGAAGGAGCTGCTGCAAAAGCGATGCTGTGCTCGCTGCTGCTCCTCCTGAAGCTCTGGCTGCTAAATCTGAGGCTTTCCTTCCAATTTCAAGCTGCAAAGCACTTGCTGAATTGCAGGGAAAGTCCGGGAGGCATTTGCTGTGCTGGCACACTTTCTCCTTCCTAGACAGAGTGGAAAAGCTTTTCCCTGCCGTGTAGGCGACAAGAGACGCATTAGACGGCGATCCGGAGCTGTCCGAAGGTAAGCGCCTGTTGCCGGCCTCTTTCGGCACAAGCCCCCGCTCCGGAGCGCACCGCGGCCGGCAGGATGCTCTCTGCCGGCGAAGGTGCCGCTTCTCCGGCAAGGAAGCCTCTGCCGCTTCTCCAGCACACGGAGAGCGTGCTAGCTGCTGAAACGTGAAGAAAGAAGCTGCAGAACACTGGCACTGAGCGTGCAGCTTTCCAGCGGAGAGAAAAAGCTACTTTAACACTCTGCAAGCCTTTCAACTCCCAAAAACATGCACATGGAAGGAGCTGCTGCAAAAGCGATGCTGTGCTCGCTGCTGCTCCTCCTGAAGCTCTGGCTGCTAAATCCGAGGCTTTCCTTCCAATTTCAAGCTGCAAAGCACTTGCTGAATTGCAGGGAAAGTCCGGGAGGCATTTGCTGTGCTGGCACACTTTCTCCTTCCTAGACAGAGTGGAAAAGCTTTTCCCTGCCGTGTAGGCGACAAGAGACGCATTAGACGGCGATCCGGAGCTGTCCGAAGGTAAGCGCCTGTTGCCGGCCTCTTTCGGCACAAGCCCCCGCTCCGGAGCGCACCGCGGCCGGCAGGATGCTCTCTGCCGGCGAAAGTGCCGCTTCTCCGGCAAGGAAGCCTCTGCCGCTTCTCCAGCACACGGAGAGCGTGCTAGCTGCTGAAACGTGAAGAAAGAAGCTGCAGAACACTGGCACTGAGCGTGCAGCTTTCCAGCGGAGAGAAAAAGCTACTTTATCACTCTGCAAGCCTTTCAACTCCCAAAAACATGCACATGGAAGGAGCTGCTGCAAAAGCGATGCTGTGCTCGCTGCTGCTCCTCCTGAAGCTCTGGCTGCTAAATCTGAGGCTTTCCTTCCAATTTCAAGCTGCAAAGCACTTGTTGAATTGCAGGGAAAGTCCGGGAGGCATTTGCTGTGCTGGCACACTTTCTCCTTCCTAGACAGAGTGGAAAAGCTTTTCCCTGCCGTGTAGGCGACAAGAGACGCATTAGACGGCGATCCGGAGCTGTCCGAAGGTAAGCGCCTGTTGCCGGCCTCTTTCGGCACAAGCCCCCGCTCCGGAGCGCACCGCGGCCGGCAGGATGCTCTCTGCCGGCGAAGGTGCCGCTTCTCCGGCAAGGAAGCCTCTGCCGCTTCTCCAGCACACGGAGAGCGTGCTAGCTGCTGAAACGTGAAGAAAGAAGCTGCAGAACACTGGCACTGAGCGTGCAGCTTTCCAGCGGAGAGAAAAAGCTACTTTAACACTCTGCAAGCCTTTCCACTCCCAAAAACATGCACATGGAAGGAGCTGCTGCAAAAGCGATGCTGTGCTCGCTGCTGCTCCTCCTGAAGCTCTGGCTGCTAAATCTGAGGCTTTCCTTCCAATTTCAAGCTGCAAAGCACTTGCTGAATTGCAGGGAAAGTCCGGGAGGCATTTGCTGTGCTGGCACACTTTCTCCTTCCTAGACAGAGTGGAAAAGCTTTTCCCTGCCGTGTAGGCGACAAGAGACGCATTAGACGGCGATCCGGAGCTGTCCGAAGGTAAGCGCCTGTTGCCGGCCTCTTTCGGCACAAGCCCCCGCTCCGGAGCGCACCGCGGCCGGCAGGATGCTCTCTGCCGGCGAAGGTGCCGCTTCTCCGGCAAGGAAGCCTCTGCCGCTTCTCCAGCACACGGAGAGCGTGCTAGCTGCTGAAACGTGAAGAAAGAAGCTGCAGAACACTGGCACTGAGCGTGCAGCTTTCCAGCGGAGAGAAAAAGCTACTTTAACACTCTGCAAGCCTTTCCACTCCCAAAAACATGCACATGGAAGGAGCTGCTGCAAAACCGATGCTGTGCTCGCTGCTGCTCCTCCTGAAGCTCTGGCTGCTAAATCCGAGGCTTTCCTTCCAATTTCAAGCTGCAAAGCACTTGCTGAATTGCAGGGAAAGTCCGGGAGGCATTTGCTGTGCTGGCACACTTTCTCCTTCCTAGACAGAGTGGAAAAGCTTTTCCCTGCCGTGTAGGCGACAAGAGACGCATTAGACGGCGATCCGGAGCTGTCCGAAGGTAAGCGCCTGTTGCCGGCCTCTTTCGGCACAAGCCCCCGCTCCGGAGCGCACCGCGGCCGGCAGGATGCTCTCTGCCGGCGAAGGTGCCGCTTCTCCGGCAAGGAAGCCTCTGCCGCTTCTCCAGCACACGGAGAGCGTGCTAGCTGCTGAAACGTGAAGAAAGAAGCTGCAGAACACTGGCACTGAGCGTGCAGCTTTCCAGCGGAGAGAAAAAGCTACTTTAACACTCTGCAAGCCTTTCCACTCCCAAAAACATGCACATGGAAGGAGCTGCTGCAAAAGCGATGCTGTGCTCGCTGCTGCTCCTCCTGAAGCTCTGGCTGCTAAATCTGAGGCTTTCCTTCCAATTTCAAGCTGCAAAGCACTTGCTGAATTGCAGGGAAAGTCCGGGAGGCATTTGCTGTGCTGGCACACTTTCTCCTTCCTAGACAGAGTGGAAAAGCTTTTCCCTGCCGTGTAGGCGACAAGAGACGCATTAGACGGCGATCCGGAGCTGTCCGAAGGTAAGCGCCTGTTGCCGGCCTCTTTCGGCACAAGCCCCCGCTCCGGAGCGCACCGCGGCCGGCAGGATGCTCTCTGCCGGCGAAGGTGCCGCTTCTCCGGCAAGGAAGCCTCTGCCGCTTCTCCAGCACACGGAGAGCGTGCTAGCTGCTGAAACGTGAAGAAAGAAGCTGCAGAACACTGGCACTGAGCGTGCAGCTTTCCAGCGGAGAGAAAAAGCTACTTTAACACTCTGCAAGCCTTTCCACTCCCAAAAACATGCACATGGAAGGAGCTGCTGCAAAAGCGATGCTGTGCTCGCTGCTGCTCCTCCTGAAGCTCTGGCTGCTAAATCTGAGGCTTTCCTTCCAATTTCAAGCTGCAAAGCACTTGCTGAATTGCAGGGAAAGTCCGGGAGGCATTTGCTGTGCTGGCACACTTTCTCCTTCCTAGACAGAGTGGAAAAGCTTTTCCCTGCCGTGTAGGCGACAAGAGACGCATTAGACGGCGATCCGGAGCTGTCCGAAGGTAAGCGCCTGTTGCCGGCCTCTTTCGGCACAAGCCCCCGCTCCGGAGCGCACCGCGGCCGGCAGGATGCTCTCTGCCGGCGAAGGTGCCGCTTCTCCGGCAAGGAAGCCTCTGCCGCTTCTCCAGCACACGGAGAGCGTGCTAGCTGCTGAAACGTGAAGAAAGAAGCTGCAGAAGACTGGCACTGAGCGTGCAGCTTTCCAGCGGAGAGAAAAAGCTACTTTAACACTCTGCAAGCCTTTCCACTCCCAAAAACATGCACATGGAAGGAGCTGCTGCAAAAGCGATGCTGTGCTCGCTGCTGCTCCTCCTGAAGCTCTGGCTGCTAAATCTGAGGCTTTCCTTCCAATTTCAAGCTGCAAAGCACTTGCTGAATTGCAGGGAAAGTCCGGGAGGCATTTGCTGTGCTGGCACACTTTCTCCTTCCTAGACAGAGTGGAAAAGCTTTTCCCTGCCGTGTAGGCGACAAGAGACGCATTAGACGGCGATCCGGAGCTGTCCGAAGGTAAGCGCCTGTTGCCGGCCTCTTTCGGCACAAGCCCCCGCTCCGGAGCGCACCGCGGCCGGCAGGATGCTCTCTGCCGGCGAAGGTGCCGCTTCTCCGGCAAGGAAGCCTCTGCCGCTTCTCCAGCACACGGAGAGCGTGCTAGCTGCTGAAACGTGAAGAAAGAAGCTGCAGAACACTGGCACTGAGCGTGCAGCTTTCCAGCGGAGAGAAAAAGCTACTTTAACACTCTGCAAGCCTTTCAACTCCCAAAAACATGCACATGGAAGGAGCTGCTGCAAAAGCGATGCTGTGCTCGCTGCTGCTCCTCCTGAAGCTCTGGCTGCTAAATCTGAGGCTTTCCTTCCAATTTCAAGCTGCAAAGCACTTGCTGAATTGCAGGGAAAGTCCGGGAGGCATTTGCTGTGCTGGCACACTTTCTCCTTCCTAGACAGAGTGGAAAAGCTTTTCCCTGCCGTGTAGGCGACAAGAGACGCATTAGACGGCGATCCGGAGCTGTCCGAAGGTAAGCGCCTGTTGCCGGCCTCTTTCGGCACAAGCCCCCGCTCCGGAGCGCACCGCGGCCGGCAGGATGCTCTCTGCCGGCGAAGGTGCCGCTTCTCCGGCAAGGAAGCCTCTGCCGCTTCTCCAGCACACGGAGAGCGTGCTAGCTGCTGAAACGTGAAGAAAGAAGCTGCAGAACACTGGCACTGAGCGTGCAGCTTTCCAGCGGAGAGAAAAAGCTACTTTAACACTCTGCAAGCCTTTCAACTCCCAAAAACATGCACATGGAAGGAGCTGCTGCAAAAGCGATGCTGTGCTCGCTGCTGCTCCTCCTGAAGCTCTGGCTGCTAAATCTGAGGCTTTCCTTCCAATTTCAAGCTGCAAAGCACTTGCTGAATTGCAGGGAAAGTCCGGGAGGCATTTGCTGTGCTGGCACACTTTCTCCTTCCTAGACAGAGTGGAAAAGCTTTTCCCTGCCGTGTAGGCGACAAGAGACGCATTAGACGGCGATCCGGAGCTGTCCGAAGGTAAGCGCCTGTTGCCGGCCTCTTTCGGCACAAGCCCCCGCTCCGGAGCGCACCGCGGCCGGCAGGATGCTCTCTGCCGGCGAAAGTGCCGCTTCTCCGGCAAGGAAGCCTCTGCCGCTTCTCCAGCACACGGAGAGCGTGCTAGCTGCTGAAACGTGAAGAAAGAAGCTGCAGAACACTGGCACTGAGCGTGCAGCTTTCCAGCGGAGAGAAAAAGCTACTTTAACACTCTGCAAGCCTTTCAACTCCCAAAAACATGCACATGGAAGGAGCTGCTGCAAAAGCGATGCTGTGCTCGCTGCTGCTCCTCCTGAAGCTCTGGCTGCTAAATCTGAGGCTTTCCTTCCAATTTCAAGCTGCAAAGCACTTGCTGAATTGCAGGGAAAGTCCGGGAGGCATTTGCTGTGCTGGCACACTTTCTCCTTCCTAGACAGAGTGGAAAAGCTTTTCCCTGCCGTGTAGGCGACAAGAGACGCATTAGTCGGCGATCCGGAGCTGTCCGAAGGTAAGCGCCTGTTGCCGGCCTCTTTCGGCACAAGCCCCCGCTCCGGAGCGCACCGCGGCCGGCAGGATGCTCTCTGCCGGCGAAGGTGCCGCTTCTCCGGCAAGGAAGCCTCTGCCGCTTCTCCAGCACACGGAGAGCGTGCTAGCTGCTGAAACGTGAAGAAAGAAGCTGCAGAACACTGGCACTGAGCGTGCAGCTTTCCAGCGGAGAGAAAAAGCTACTTTAACACTCTGCAAGCCTTTCCACTCCCAAAAACATGCACATGGAAGGAGCTGCTGCAAAAGCGATGCTGTGCTCGCTGCTGCTCCTCCTGAAGCTCTGGCTGCTAAATCTGAGGCTTTCCTTCCAATTTCAAGCTGCAAAGCACTTGCTGAATTGCAGGGAAAGTCCGGGAGGCATTTGCTGTGCTGGCACACTTTCTCCTTCCTAGACAGAGTGGAAAAGCTTTTCCCTGCCGTGTAGGCGACAAGAGACGCATTAGACGGCGATCCGGAGCTGTCCGAAGGTAAGCGCCTGTTGCCGGCCTCTTTCGGCACAAGCCCCCGCTCCGGAGCGCACCGCGGCCGGCAGGATGCTCTCTGCCGGCGAAGGTGCCGCTTCTCCGGCAAGGAAGCCTCTGCCGCTTCTCCAGCACACGGAGAGCGTGCTAGCTGCTGAAACGTGAAGAAAGAAGCTGCAGAACACTGGCACTGAGCGTGCAGCTTTCCAGCGGAGAGAAAAAGCTACTTTAACACTCTGCAAGCCTTTCCACTCCCAAAAACATGCACATGGAAGGAGCTGCTGCAAAACCGATGCTGTGCTCGCTGCTGCTCCTCCTGAAGCTCTGGCTGCTAAATCCGAGGCTTTCCTTCCAATTTCAAGCTGCAAAGCACTTGCTGAATTGCAGGGAAAGTCCGGGAGGCATTTGCTGTGCTGGCACACTTTCTCCTTCCTAGACAGAGTGGAAAAGCTTTTCCCTGCCGTGTAGGCGACAAGAGACGCATTAGACGGCGATCCGGAGCTGTCCGAAGGTAAGCGCCTGTTGCCGGCCTCTTTCGGCACAAGCCCCCGCTCCGGAGCGCACCGCGGCCGGCAGGATGCTCTCTGCCGGCGAAGGTGCCGCTTCTCCGGCAAGGAAGCCTCTGCCGCTTCTCCAGCACACGGAGAGCGTGCTAGCTGCTGAAACGTGAAGAAAGAAGCTGCAGAAGACTGGCACTGAGCGTGCAGCTTTCCAGCGGAGAGAAAAAGCTACTTTAACACTCTGCAAGCCTTTCCACTCCCAAAAACATGCACATGGAAGGAGCTGCTGCAAAAGCGATGCTGTGCTCGCTGCTGCTCCTCCTGAAGCTCTGGCTGCTAAATCTGAGGCTTTCCTTCCAATTTCAAGCTGCAAAGCACTTGCTGAATTGCAGGGAAAGTCCGGGAGGCATTTGCTGTGCTGGCACACTTTCTCCTTCCTAGACAGAGTGGAAAAGCTTTTCCCTGACGTGTAGGCGACAAGAGACGCATTAGACGGCGATCCGGAGCTGTCCGAAGGTAAGCGCCTGTTGCCGGCCTCTTTCGGCACAAGCCCCCGCTCCGGAGCGCACCGCGGCCGGCAGGATGCTCTCTGCCGGCGAAGGTGCCGCTTCTCCGGCAAGGAAGCCTCTGCCGCTTCTCCAGCACACGGAGAGCGTGCTAGCTGCTGAAACGTGAAGAAAGAAGCTGCAGAACACTGGCACTGAGCGTGCAGCTTTCCAGCGGAGAGAAAAAGCTACTTTAACACTCTGCAAGCCTTTCCACTCCCAAAAACATGCACATGGAAGGAGCTGCTGCAAAAGCGATGCTGTGCTCGCTGCTGCTCCTCCTGAAGCTCTGGCTGCTAAATCTGAGGCTTTCCTTCCAATTTCAAGCTGCAAAGCACTTGCTGAATTGCAGGGAAAGTCCGGGAGGCATTTGCTGTGCTGGCACACTTTCTCCTTCCTAGACAGAGTGGAAAAGCTTTTCCCTGCCGTGTAGGCGACAAGAGACGCATTAGACGGCGATCCGGAGCTGTCCGAAGGTAAGCGCCTGTTGCCGGCCTCTTTCGGCACAAGCCCCCGCTCCGGAGCGCACCGCGGCCGGCAGGATGCTCTCTGCCGGCGAAGGTGCCGCTTCTCCGGCAAGGAAGCCTCTGCCGCTTCTCCAGCACACGGAGAGCGTGCTAGCTGCTGAAACGTGAAGAAAGAAGCTGCAGAACACTGGCACTGAGCGTGCAGCTTTCCAGCGGAGAGAAAAAGCTACTTTAACACTCTGCAAGCCTTTCCACTCCCAAAAACATGCACATGGAAGGAGCTGCTGCAAAAGCGATGCTGTGCTCGCTGCTGCTCCTCCTGAAGCTCTGGCTGCTAAATCTGAGGCTTTCCTTCCAATTTCAAGCTGCAAAGCACTTGCTGAATTGCAGGGAAAGTCCGGGAGGCATTTGCTGTGCTGGCACACTTTCTCCTTCCTAGACAGAGTGGAAAAGCTTTTCCCTGCCGTGTAGGCGACAAGAGACGCATTAGACGGCGATCCGGAGCTGTCCGAAGGTAAGCGCCTGTTGCCGGCCTCTTTCGGCACAAGCCCCCGCTCCGGAGCGCACCGCGGCCGGCAGGATGCTCTCTGCCGGCGAAGGTGCCGCTTCTCCGGCAAGGAAGCCTCTGCCGCTTCTCCAGCACACGGAGAGCGTGCTAGCTGCTGAAACGTGAAGAAAGAAGCTGCAGAACACTGGCACTGAGCGTGCAGCTTTCCAGCGGAGAGAAAAAGCTACTTTAACACTCTGCAAGCCTTTCAACTCCCAAAAACATGCACATGGAAGGAGCTGCTGCAAAAGCGATGCTGTGCTCGCTGCTGCTCCTCCTGAAGCTCTGGCTGCTAAATCTGAGGCTTTCCTTCCAATTTCAAGCTGCAAAGCACTTGCTGAATTGCAGGGAAAGTCCGGGAGGCATTTGCTGTGCTGGCACACTTTCTCCTTCCTAGACAGAGTGGAAAAGCTTTTCCCTGCCGTGTAGGCGACAAGAGACGCATTAGACGGCGATCCGGAGCTGTCCGAAGGTAAGCGCCTGTTGCCGGCCTCTTTCGGCACAAGCCCCCGCTCCGGAGCGCACCGCGGCCGGCAGGATGCTCTCTGCCGGCGAAGGTGCCGCTTCTCCGGCAAGGAAGCCTCTGCCGCTTCTCCAGCACACGGAGAGCGTGCTAGCTGCTGAAACGTGAAGAAAGAAGCTGCAGAACACTGGCACTGAGCGTGCAGCTTTCCAGCGGAGAGAAAAAGCTACTTTAACACTCTGCAAGCCTTTCAACTCCCAAAAACATGCACATGGAAGGAGCTGCTGCAAAAGCGATGCTGTGCTCGCTGCTGCTCCTCCTGAAGCTCTGGCTGCTAAATCCGAGGCTTTCCTTCCAATTTCAAGCTGCAAAGCACTTGCTGAATTGCAGGGAAAGTCCGGGAGGCATTTGCTGTGCTGGCACACTTTCTCCTTCCTAGACAGAGTGGAAAAGCTTTTCCCTGCCGTGTAGGCGACAAGAGACGCATTAGACGGCGATCCGGAGCTGTCCGAAGGTAAGCGCCTGTTGCCGGCCTCTTTCGGCACAAGCCCCCGCTCCGGAGCGCACCGCGGCCGGCAGGATGCTCTCTGCCGGCGAAAGTGCCGCTTCTCCGGCAAGGAAGCCTCTGCCGCTTCTCCAGCACACGGAGAGCGTGCTAGCTGCTGAAACGTGAAGAAAGAAGCTGCAGAACACTGGCACTGAGCGTGCAGCTTTCCAGCGGAGAGAAAAAGCTACTTTATCACTCTGCAAGCCTTTCAACTCCTAAAAACATGCACATGGAAGGAGCTGCTGCAAAAGCGATGCTGTGCTCGCTGCTGCTCCTCCTGAAGCTCTGGCTGCTAAATCTGAGGCTTTCCTTCCAATTTCAAGCTGCAAAGCACTTGCTGAATTGCAGGGAAAGTCCGGGAGGCATTTGCTGTGCTGGCACACTTTCTCCTTCCTAGACAGAGTGGAAAAGCTTTTCCCTGCCGTGTAGGCGACAAGAGACGCATTAGACGGCGATCCGGAGCTGTCCGAAGGTAAGCGCCTGTTGCCGGCCTCTTTCGGCACAAGCCCCCGCTCCGGAGCGCACCGCGGCCGGCAGGATGCTCTCTGCCGGCGAAGGTGCCGCTTCTCCGGCAAGGAAGCCTCTGCCGCTTCTCCAGCACACGGAGAGCGTGCTAGCTGCTGAAACGTGAAGAAAGAAGCTGCAGAACACTGGCACTGAGCGTGCAGCTTTCCAGCGGAGAGAAAAAGCTACTTTAACACTCTGCAAGCCTTTCCACTCCCAAAAACATGCACATGGAAGGAGCTGCTGCAAAAGCGATGCTGTGCTCGCTGCTGCTCCTCCTGAAGCTCTGGCTGCTAAATCTGAGGCTTTCCTTCCAATTTCAAGCTGCAAAGCACTTGCTGAATTGCAGGGAAAGTCCGGGAGGCATTTGCTGTGCTGGCACACTTTCTCCTTCCTAGACAGAGTGGAAAAGCTTTTCCCTGCCGTGTAGGCGACAAGAGACGCATTAGACGGCGATCCGGAGCTGTCCGAAGGTAAGCGCCTGTTGCCGGCCTCTTTCGGCACAAGCCCCCGCTCCGGAGCGCACCGCGGCCGGCAGGATGCTCTCTGCCGGCGAAGGTGCCGCTTCTCCGGCAAGGAAGCCTCTGCCGCTTCTCCAGCACACGGAGAGCGTGCTAGCTGCTGAAACGTGAAGAAAGAAGCTGCAGAACACTGGCACTGAGCGTGCAGCTTTCCAGCGGAGAGAAAAAGCTACTTTAACACTCTGCAAGCCTTTCCACTCCCAAAAACATGCACATGGAAGGAGCTGCTGCAAAACCGATGCTGTGCTCGCTGCTGCTCCTCCTGAAGCTCTGGCTGCTAAATCCGAGGCTTTCCTTCCAATTTCAAGCTGCAAAGCACTTGCTGAATTGCAGGGAAAGTCCGGGAGGCATTTGCTGTGCTGGCACACTTTCTCCTTCCTAGACAGAGTGGAAAAGCTTTTCCCTGCCGTGTAGGCGACAAGAGACGCATTAGACGGCGATCCGGAGCTGTCCGAAGGTAAGCGCCTGTTGCCGGCCTCTTTCGGCACAAGCCCCCGCTCCGGAGCGCACCGCGGCCGGCAGGATGCTCTCTGCCGGCGAAGGTGCCGCTTCTCCGGCAAGGAAGCCTCTGCCGCTTCTCCAGCACACGGAGAGCGTGCTAGCTGCTGAAACGTGAAGAAAGAAGCTGCAGAACACTGGCACTGAGCGTGCAGCTTTCCAGCGGAGAGAAAAAGCTACTTTAACACTCTGCAAGCCTTTCCACTCCCAAAAACATGCACATGGAAGGAGCTGCTGCAAAAGCGATGCTGTGCTCGCTGCTGCTCCTCCTGAAGCTCTGGCTGCTAAATCTGAGGCTTTCCTTCCAATTTCAAGCTGCAAAGCACTTGCTGAATTGCAGGGAAAGTCCGGGAGGCATTTGCTGTGCTGGCACACTTTCTCCTTCCTAGACAGAGTGGAAAAGCTTTTCCCTGCCGTGTAGGCGACAAGAGACGCATTAGACGGCGATCCGGAGCTGTCCGAAGGTAAGCGCCTGTTGCCGGCCTCTTTCGGCACAAGCCCCCGCTCCGGAGCGCACCGCGGCCGGCAGGATGCTCTCTGCCGGCGAAGGTGCCGCTTCTCCGGCAAGGAAGCCTCTGCCGCTTCTCCAGCACACGGAGAGCGTGCTAGCTGCTGAAACGTGAAGAAAGAAGCTGCAGAACACTGGCACTGAGCGTGCAGCTTTCCAGCGGAGAGAAAAAGCTACTTTAACACTCTGCAAGCCTTTCCACTCCCAAAAACATGCACATGGAAGGAGCTGCTGCAAAAGCGATGCTGTGCTCGCTGCTGCTCCTCCTGAAGCTCTGGCTGCTAAATCTGAGGCTTTCCTTCCAATTTCAAGCTGCAAAGCACTTGCTGAATTGCAGGGAAAGTCCGGGAGGCATTTGCTGTGCTGGCACACTTTCTCCTTCCTAGACAGAGTGGAAAAGCTTTTCCCTGCCGTGTAGGCGACAAGAGACGCATTAGACGGCGATCCGGAGCTGTCCGAAGGTAAGCGCCTGTTGCCGGCCTCTTTCGGCACAAGCCCCCGCTCCGGAGCGCACCGCGGCCGGCAGGATGCTCTCTGCCGGCGAAGGTGCCGCTTCTCCGGCAAGGAAGCCTCTGCCGCTTCTCCAGCACACGGAGAGCGTGCTAGCTGCTGAAACGTGAAGAAAGAAGCTGCAGAACACTGGCACTGAGCGTGCAGCTTTCCAGCGGAGAGAAAAAGCTACTTTAACACTCTGCAAGCCTTTCCACTCCCAAAAACATGCACATGGAAGGAGCTGCTGCAAAAGCGATGCTGTGCTCGCTGCTGCTCCTCCTGAAGCTCTGGCTGCTAAATCTGAGGCTTTCCTTCCAATTTCAAGCTGCAAAGCACTTGCTGAATTGCAGGGAAAGTCCGGGAGGCATTTGCTGTGCTGGCACACTTTCTCCTTCCTAGACAGAGTGGAAAAGCTTTTCCCTGCCGTGTAGGCGACAAGAGACGCATTAGACGGCGATCCGGAGCTGTCCGAAGGTAAGCGCCTGTTGCCGGCCTCTTTCGGCACAAGCCCCCGCTCCGGAGCGCACCGCGGCCGGCAGGATGCTCTCTGCCGGCGAAGGTGCCGCTTCTCCGGCAAGGAAGCCTCTGCCGCTTCTCCAGCACACGGAGAGCGTGCTAGCTGCTGAAACGTGAAGAAAGAAGCTGCAGAAGACTGGCACTGAGCGTGCAGCTTTCCAGCGGAGAGAAAAAGCTACTTTAACACTCTGCAAGCCTTTCCACTCCCAAAAACATGCACATGGAAGGAGCTGCTGCAAAAGCGATGCTGTGCTCGCTGCTGCTCCTCCTGAAGCTCTGGCTGCTAAATCTGAGGCTTTCCTTCCAATTTCAAGCTGCAAAGCACTTGCTGAATTGCAGGGAAAGTCCGGGAGGCATTTGCTGTGCTGGCACACTTTCTCCTTCCTAGACAGAGTGGAAAAGCTTTTCCCTGCCGTGTAGGCGACAAGAGACGCATTAGACGGCGATCCGGAGCTGTCCGAAGGTAAGCGCCTGTTGCCGGCCTCTTTCGGCACAAGCCCCCGCTCCGGAGCGCACCGCGGCCGGCAGGATGCTCTCTGCCGGCGAAGGTGCCGCTTCTCCGGCAAGGAAGCCTCTGCCGCTTCTCCAGCACACGGAGAGCGTGCTAGCTGCTGAAACGTGAAGAAAGAAGCTGCAGAACACTGGCACTGAGCGTGCAGCTTTCCAGCGGAGAGAAAAAGCTACTTTAACACTCTGCAAGCCTTTCAACTCCCAAAAACATGCACATGGAAGGAGCTGCTGCAAAAGCGATGCTGTGCTCGCTGCTGCTCCTCCTGAAGCTCTGGCTGCTAAATCTGAGGCTTTCCTTCCAATTTCAAGCTGCAAAGCACTTGCTGAATTGCAGGGAAAGTCCGGGAGGCATTTGCTGTGCTGGCACACTTTCTCCTTCCTAGACAGAGTGGAAAAGCTTTTCCCTGCCGTGTAGGCGACAAGAGACGCATTAGTCGGCGATCCGGAGCTGTCCGAAGGTAAGCGCCTGTTGCCGGCCTCTTTCGGCACAAGCCCCCGCTCCGGAGCGCACCGCGGCCGGCAGGATGCTCTCTGCCGGCGAAGGTGCCGCTTCTCCGGCAAGGAAGCCTCTGCCGCTTCTCCAGCACACGGAGAGCGTGCTAGCTGCTGAAACGTGAAGAAAGAAGCTGCAGAACACTGGCACTGAGCGTGCAGCTTTCCAGCGGAGAGAAAAAGCTACTTTAACACTCTGCAAGCCTTTCCACTCCCAAAAACATGCACATGGAAGGAGCTGCTGCAAAAGCGATGCTGTGCTCGCTGCTGCTCCTCCTGAAGCTCTGGCTGCTAAATCTGAGGCTTTCCTTCCAATTTCAAGCTGCAAAGCACTTGCTGAATTGCAGGGAAAGTCCGGGAGGCATTTGCTGTGCTGGCACACTTTCTCCTTCCTAGACAGAGTGGAAAAGCTTTTCCCTGCCGTGTAGGCGACAAGAGACGCATTAGACGGCGATCCGGAGCTGTCCGAAGGTAAGCGCCTGTTGCCGGCCTCTTTCGGCACAAGCCCCCGCTCCGGAGCGCACCGCGGCCGGCAGGATGCTCTCTGCCGGCGAAGGTGCCGCTTCTCCGGCAAGGAAGCCTCTGCCGCTTCTCCAGCACACGGAGAGCGTGCTAGCTGCTGAAACGTGAAGAAAGAAGCTGCAGAACACTGGCACTGAGCGTGCAGCTTTCCAGCGGAGAGAAAAAGCTACTTTAACACTCTGCAAGCCTTTCCACTCCCAAAAACATGCACATGGAAGGAGCTGCTGCAAAAGCGATGCTGTGCTCGCTGCTGCTCCTCCTGAAGCTCTGGCTGCTAAATCCGAGGCTTTCCTTCCAATTTCAAGCTGCAAAGCACTTGCTGAATTGCAGGGAAAGTCCGGGAGGCATTTGCTGTGCTGGCACACTTTCTCCTTCCTAGACAGAGTGGAAAAGCTTTTCCCTGCCGTGTAGGCGACAAGAGACGCATTAGACGGCGATCCGGAGCTGTCCGAAGGTAAGCGCCTGTTGCCGGCCTCTTTCGGCACAAGCCCCCGCTCCGGAGCGCACCGCGGCCGGCAGGATGCTCTCTGCCGGCGAAGGTGCCGCTTCTCCGGCAAGGAAGCCTCTGCCGCTTCTCCAGCACACGGAGAGCGTGCTAGCTGCTGAAACGTGAAGAAAGAAGCTGCAGAAGACTGGCACTGAGCGTGCAGCTTTCCAGCGGAGAGAAAAAGCTACTTTAACACTCTGCAAGCCTTTCAACTCCCAAAAACATGCACATGGAAGGAGCTGCTGCAAAAGCGATGCTGTGCTCGCTGCTGCTCCTCCTGAAGCTCTGGCTGCTAAATCTGAGGCTTTCCTTCCAATTTCAAGCTGCAAAGCACTTGCTGAATTGCAGGGAAAGTCCGGGAGGCATTTGCTGTGCTGGCACACTTTCTCCTTCCTAGACAGAGTGGAAAAGCTTTTCCCTGCCGTGTAGGCGACAAGAGACGCATTAGACGGCGATCCGGAGCTGTCCGAAGGTAAGCGCCTGTTGCCGGCCTCTTTCGGCACAAGCCCCCGCTCCGGAGCGCACCGCGGCCGGCAGGATGCTCTCTGCCGGCGAAGGTGCCGCTTCTCCGGCAAGGAAGCCTCTGCCGCTTCTCCAGCACACGGAGAGCGTGCTAGCTGCTGAAACGTGAAGAAAGAAGCTGCAGAACACTGGCACTGAGCGTGCAGCTTTCCAGCGGAGAGAAAAAGCTACTTTAACACTCTGCAAGCCTTTCCACTCCCAAAAACATGCACATGGAAGGAGCTGCTGCAAAAGCGATGCTGTGCTCGCTGCTGCTCCTCCTGAAGCTCTGGCTGCTAAATCTGAGGCTTTCCTTCCAATTTCAAGCTGCAAAGCACTTGCTGAATTGCAGGGAAAGTCCGGGAGGCATTTGCTGTGCTGGCACACTTTCTCCTTCCTAGACAGAGTGGAAAAGCTTTTCCCTGCCGTGTAGGCGACAAGAGACGCATTAGACGGCGATCCGGAGCTGTCCGAAGGTAAGCGCCTGTTGCCGGCCTCTTTCGGCACAAGCCCCCGCTCCGGAGCGCACCGCGGCCGGCAGGATGCTCTCTGCCGGCGAAGGTGCCGCTTCTCCGGCAAGGAAGCCTCTGCCGCTTCTCCAGCACACGGAGAGCGTGCTAGCTGCTGAAACGTGAAGAAAGAAGCTGCAGAACACTGGCACTGAGCGTGCAGCTTTCCAGCGGAGAGAAAAAGCTACTTTAACACTCTGCAAGCCTTTCCACTCCCAAAAACATGCACATGGAAGGAGCTGCTGCAAAAGCGATGCTGTGCTCGCTGCTGCTCCTCCTGAAGCTCTGGCTGCTAAATCTGAGGCTTTCCTTCCAATTTCAAGCTGCAAAGCACTTGCTGAATTGCAGGGAAAGTCCGGGAGGCATTTGCTGTGCTGGCACACTTTCTCCTTCCTAGACAGAGTGGAAAAGCTTTTCCCTGCCGTGTAGGCGACAAGAGACGCATTAGACGGCGATCCGGAGCTGTCCGAAGGTAAGCGCCTGTTGCCGGCCTCTTTCGGCACAAGCCCCCGCTCCGGAGCGCACCGCGGCCGGCAGGATGCTCTCTGCCGGCGAAGGTGCCGCTTCTCCGGCAAGGAAGCCTCTGCCGCTTCTCCAGCACACGGAGAGCGTGCTAGCTGCTGAAACGTGAAGAAAGAAGCTGCAGAACACTGGCACTGAGCGTGCAGCTTTCCAGCGGAGAGAAAAAGCTACTTTAACACTCTGCAAGCCTTTCAACTCCCAAAAACATGCACATGGAAGGAGCTGCTGCAAAAGCGATGCTGTGCTCGCTGCTGCTCCTCCTGAAGCTCTGGCTGCTAAATCTGAGGCTTTCCTTCCAATTTCAAGCTGCAAAGCACTTGCTGAATTGCAGGGAAATTCCGGGAGGCATTTGCTGTGCTGGCACACTTTCTCCTTCCTAGACAGAGTGGAAAAGCTTTTCCCTGCCGTGTAGGCGACAAGAGACGCATTAGACGGCGATCCGGAGCTGTCCGAAGGTAAGCGCCTGTTGCCGGCCTCTTTCGGCACAAGCCCCCGCTCCGGAGCGCACCGCGGCCGGCAGGATGCTCTCTGCCGGCGAAGGTGCCGCTTCTCCGGCAAGGAAGCCTCTGCCGCTTCTCCAGCACACGGAGAGCGTGCTAGCTGCTGAAACGTGAAGAAAGAAGCTGCAGAAGACTGGCACTGAGCGTGCAGCTTTCCAGCGGAGAGAAAAAGCTACTTTAACACTCTGCAAGCCTTTCCACTCCCAAAAACATGCACATGGAAGGAGCTGCTGCAAAAGCGATGCTGTGCTCGCTGCTGCTCCTCCTGAAGCTCTGGCTGCTAAATCTGAGGCTTTCCTTCCAATTTCAAGCTGCAAAGCACTTGCTGAATTGCAGGGAAAGTCCGGGAGGCATTTGCTGTGCTGGCACACTTTCTCCTTCCTAGACAGAGTGGAAAAGCTTTTCCCTGCCGTGTAGGCGACAAGAGACGCATTAGACGGCGATCCGGAGCTGTCCGAAGGTAAGCGCCTGTTGCCGGCCTCTTTCGGCACAAGCCCCCGCTCCGGAGCGCACCGCGGCCGGCAGGATGCTCTCTGCCGGCGAAGGTGCCGCTTCTCCGGCAAGGAAGCCTCTGCCGCTTCTCCAGCACACGGAGAGCGTGCTAGCTGCTGAAACGTGAAGAAAGAAGCTGCAGAACACTGGCACTGAGCGTGCAGCTTTCCAGCGGAGAGAAAAAGCTACTTTAACACTCTGCAAGCCTTTCCACTCCCAAAAACATGCACATGGAAGGAGCTGCTGCAAAACCGATGCTGTGCTCGCTGCTGCTCCTCCTGAAGCTCTGGCTGCTAAATCCGAGGCTTTCCTTCCAATTTCAAGCTGCAAAGCACTTGCTGAATTGCAGGGAAAGTCCGGGAGGCATTTGCTGTGCTGGCACACTTTCTCCTTCCTAGACAGAGTGGAAAAGCTTTTCCCTGCCGTGTAGGCGACAAGAGACGCATTAGACGGCGATCCGGAGCTGTCCGAAGGTAAGCGCCTGTTGCCGGCCTCTTTCGGCACAAGCCCCCGCTCCGGAGCGCACCGCGGCCGGCAGGATGCTCTCTGCCGGCGAAGGTGCCGCTTCTCCGGCAAGGAAGCCTCTGCCGCTTCTCCAGCACACGGAGAGCGTGCTAGCTGCTGAAACGTGAAGAAAGAAGCTGCAGAAGACTGGCACTGAGCGTGCAGCTTTCCAGCGGAGAGAAAAAGCTACTTTAACACTCTGCAAGCCTTTCCACTCCCAAAAACATGCACATGGAAGGAGCTGCTGCAAAAGCGATGCTGTGCTCGCTGCTGCTCCTCCTGAAGCTCTGGCTGCTAAATCTGAGGCTTTCCTTCCAATTTCAAGCTGCAAAGCACTTGCTGAATTGCAGGGAAAGTCCGGGAGGCATTTGCTGTGCTGGCACACTTTCTCCTTCCTAGACAGACTGGAAAAGCTTTTCCCTGCCGTGTAGGCGACAAGAGACGCATTAGACGGCGATCCGGAGCTGTCCGAAGGTAAGCGCCTGTTGCCGGCCTCTTTCGGCACAAGCCCCCGCTCCGGAGCGCACCGCGGCCGGCAGGATGCTCTCTGCCGGCGAAGGTGCCGCTTCTCCGGCAAGGAAGCCTCTGCCGCTTCTCCAGCACACGGAGAGCGTGCTAGCTGCTGAAACGTGAAGAAAGAAGCTGCAGAACACTGGCACTGAGCGTGCAGCTTTCCAGCAGAGAGAAAAAGCTACTTTAACACTCTGCAAGCCTTTCAACTCCCAAAAACATGCACATGGAAGGAGCTGCTGCAAAAGCGATGCTGTGCTCGCTGCTGCTCCTCCTGAAGCTCTGGCTGCTAAATCTGAGGCTTTCCTTCCAATTTCAAGCTGCAAAGCACTTGCTGAATTGCAGGGAAAGTCCGGGAGGCATTTGCTGTGCTGGCACACTTTCTCCTTCCTAGACAGAGTGGAAAAGCTTTTCCCTGCCGTGTAGGCGACAAGAGACGCATTAGACGGCGATCCGGAGCTGTCCGAAGGTAAGCGCCTGTTGCCGGCCTCTTTCGGCACAAGCCCCCGCTCCGGAGCGCACCGCGGCCGGCAGGATGCTCTCTGCCGGCGAAGGTGCCGCTTCTCCGGCAAGGAAGCCTCTGCCGCTTCTCCAGCACACGGAGAGCGTGCTAGCTGCTGAAACGTGAAGAAAGAAGCTGCAGAACACTGGCACTGAGCGTGCAGCTTTCCAGCGGAGAGAAAAAGCTACTTTAACACTCTGCAAGCCTTTCCACTCCCAAAAACATGCACATGGAAGGAGCTGCTGCAAAACCGATGCTGTGCTCGCTGCTGCTCCTCCTGAAGCTCTGGCTGCTAAATCCGAGGCTTTCCTTCCAATTTCAAGCTGCAAAGCACTTGCTGAATTGCAGGGAAAGTCCGGGAGGCATTTGCTGTGCTGGCACACTTTCTCCTTCCTAGACAGAGTGGAAAAGCTTTTCCCTGCCGTGTAGGCGACAAGAGACGCATTAGACGGCGATCCGGAGCTGTCCGAAGGTAAGCGCCTGTTGCCGGCCTCTTTCGGCACAAGCCCCCGCTCCGGAGCGCACCGCGGCCGGCAGGATGCTCTCTGCCGGCGAAGGTGCCGCTTCTCCGGCAAGGAAGCCTCTGCCGCTTCTCCAGCACACGGAGAGCGTGCTAGCTGCTGAAACGTGAAGAAAGAAGCTGCAGAACACTGGCACTGAGCGTGCAGCTTTCCAGCGGAGAGAAAAAGCTACTTTAACACTCTGCAAGCCTTTCCACTCCCAAAAACATGCACATGGAAGGAGCTGCTGCAAAAGCGATGCTGTGCTCGCTGCTGCTCCTCCTGAAGCTCTGGCTGCTAAATCTGAGGCTTTCCTTCCAATTTCAAGCTGCAAAGCACTTGCTGAATTGCAGGGAAAGTCCGGGAGGCATTTGCTGTGCTGGCACACTTTCTCCTTCCTAGACAGAGTGGAAAAGCTTTTCCCTGCCGTGTAGGCGACAAGAGACGCATTAGACGGCGATCCGGAGCTGTCCGAAGGTAAGCGCCTGTTGCCGGCCTCTTTCGGCACAAGCCCCCGCTCCGGAGCGCACCGCGGCCGGCAGGATGCTCTCTGCCGGCGAAGGTGCCGCTTCTCCGGCAAGGAAGCCTCTGCCGCTTCTCCAGCACACGGAGAGCGTGCTAGCTGCTGAAACGTGAAGAAAGAAGCTGCAGAACACTGGCACTGAGCGTGCAGCTTTCCAGCGGAGAGAAAAAGCTACTTTAACACTCTGCAAGCCTTTCCACTCCCAAAAACATGCACATGGAAGGAGCTGCTGCAAAAGCGATGCTGTGCTCGCTGCTGCTCCTCCTGAAGCTCTGGCTGCTAAATCCGAGGCTTTCCTTCCAATTTCAAGCTGCAAAGCACTTGCTGAATTGCAGGGAAAGTCCGGGAGGCATTTGCTGTGCTGGCACACTTTCTCCTTCCTAGACAGAGTGGAAAAGCTTTTCCCTGCCGTGTAGGCGACAAGAGACGCATTAGACGGCGATCCGGAGCTGTCCGAAGGTAAGCGCCTGTTGCCGGCCTCTTTCGGCACAAGCCCCCGCTCCGGAGCGCACCGCGGCCGGCAGGATGCTCTCTGCCGGCGAAGGTGCCGCTTCTCCGGCAAGGAAGCCTCTGCCGCTTCTCCAGCACACGGAGAGCGTGCTAGCTGCTGAAACGTGAAGAAAGAAGCTGCAGAACACTGGCACTGAGCGTGCAGCTTTCCAGCGGAGAGAAAAAGCTACTTTAACACTCTGCAAGCCTTTCCACTCCCAAAAACATGCACATGGAAGGAGCTGCTGCAAAAGCGATGCTGTGCTCGCTGCTGCTCCTCCTGAAGCTCTGGCTGCTAAATCTGAGGCTTTCCTTCCAATTTCAAGCTGCAAAGCACTTGCTGAATTGCAGGGAAAGTCCGGGAGGCATTTGCTGTGCTGGCACACTTTCTCCTTCCTAGACAGAGTGGAAAAGCTTTTCCCTGCCGTGTAGGCGACAAGAGACGCATTAGACGGCGATCCGGAGCTGTCCGAAGGTAAGCGCCTGTTGCCGGCCTCTTTCGGCACAAGCCCCCGCTCCGGAGCGCACCGCGGCCGGCAGGATGCTCTCTGCCGGCGAAGGTGCCGCTTCTCCGGCAAGGAAGCCTCTGCCGCTTCTCCAGCACACGGAGAGCGTGCTAGCTGCTGAAACGTGAAGAAAGAAGCTGCAGAACACTGGCACTGAGCGTGCAGCTTTCCAGCGGAGAGAAAAAGCTACTTTAACACTCTGCAAGCCTTTCCACTCCCAAAAACATGCACATGGAAGGAGCTGCTGCAAAAGCGATGCTGTGCTCGCTGCTGCTCCTCCTGAAGCTCTGGCTGCTAAATCCGAGGCTTTCCTTCCAATTTCAAGCTGCAAAGCACTTGCTGAATTGCAGGGAAAGTCCGGGAGGCATTTGCTGTGCTGGCACACTTTCTCCTTCCTAGACAGAGTGGAAAAGCTTTTCCCTGCCGTGTAGGCGACAAGAGACGCATTAGACGGCGATCCGGAGCTGTCCGAAGGTAAGCGCCTGTTGCCGGCCTCTTTCGGCACAAGCCCCCGCTCCGGAGCGCACCGCGGCCGGCAGGATGCTCTCTGCCGGCGAAGGTGCCGCTTCTCCGGCAAGGAAGCCTCTGCCGCTTCTCCAGCACACGGAGAGCGTGCTAGCTGCTGAAACGTGAAGAAAGAAGCTGCAGAACACTGGCACTGAGCGTGCAGCTTTCCAGCGGAGAGAAAAAGCTACTTTAACACTCTGCAAGCCTTTCCACTCCCAAAAACATGCACATGGAAGGAGCTGCTGCAAAAGCGATGCTGTGCTCGCTGCTGCTCCTCCTGAAGCTCTGGCTGCTAAATCTGAGGCTTTCCTTCCAATTTCAAGCTGCAAAGCACTTGCTGAATTGCAGGGAAAGTCCGGGAGGCATTTGCTGTGCTGGCACACTTTCTCCTTCCTAGACAGAGTGGAAAAGCTTTTCCCTGCCGTGTAGGCGACAAGAGACGCATTAGACGGCGATCCGGAGCTGTCCGAAGGTAAGCGCCTGTTGCCGGCCTCTTTCGGCACAAGCCCCCGCTCCGGAGCGCACCGCGGCCGGCAGGATGCTCTCTGCCGGCGAAGGTGCCGCTTCTCCGGCAAGGAAGCCTCTGCCGCTTCTCCAGCACACGGAGAGCGTGCTAGCTGCTGAAACGTGAAGAAAGAAGCTGCAGAACACTGGCACTGAGCGTGCAGCTTTCCAGCGGAGAGAAAAAGCTACTTTAACACTCTGCAAGCCTTTCCACTCCCAAAAACATGCACATGGAAGGAGCTGCTGCAAAAGCGATGCTGTGCTCGCTGCTGCTCCTCCTGAAGCTCTGGCTGCTAAATCTGAGGCTTTCCTTCCAATTTCAAGCTGCAAAGCACTTGCTGAATTGCAGGGAAAGTCCGGGAGGCATTTGCTGTGCTGGCACACTTTCTCCTTCCTAGACAGAGTGGAAAAGCTTTTCCCTGCCGTGTAGGCGACAAGAGACGCATTAGACGGCGATCCGGAGCTGTCCGAAGGTAAGCGCCTGTTGCCGGCCTCTTTCGGCACAAGCCCCCGCTCCGGAGCGCACCGCGGCCGGCAGGATGCTCTCTGCCGGCGAAGGTGCCGCTTCTCCGGCAAGGAAGCCTCTGCCGCTTCTCCAGCACACGGAGAGCGTGCTAGCTGCTGAAACGTGAAGAAAGAAGCTGCAGAACACTGGCACTGAGCGTGCAGCTTTCCAGCGGAGAGAAAAAGCTACTTTAACACTCTGCAAGCCTTTCCACTCCCAAAAACATGCACATGGAAGGAGCTGCTGCAAAAGCGATGCTGTGCTCGCTGCTGCTCCTCCTGAAGCTCTGGCTGCTAAATCTGAGGCTTTCCTTCCAATTTCAAGCTGCAAAGCACTTGCTGAATTGCAGGGAAAGTCCGGGAGGCATTTGCTGTGCTGGCACACTTTCTCCTTCCTAGACAGACTGGAAAAGCTTTTCCCTGCCGTGTAGGCGACAAGAGACGCATTAGACGGCGATCCGGAGCTGTCCGAAGGTAAGCGCCTGTTGCCGGCCTCTTTCGGCACAAGCCCCCGCTCCGGAGCGCACCGCGGCCGGCAGGATGCTCTCTGCCGGCGAAGGTGCCGCTTCTCCGGCAAGGAAGCCTCTGCCGCTTCTCCAGCACACGGAGAGCGTGCTAGCTGCTGAAACGTGAAGAAAGAAGCTGCAGAAGACTGGCACTGAGCGTGCAGCTTTCCAGCGGAGAGAAAAAGCTACTTTAACACTCTGCAAGCCTTTCCACTCCCAAAAACATGCACATGGAAGGAGCTGCTGCAAAAGCGATGCTGTGCTCGCTGCTGCTCCTCCTGAAGCTCTGGCTGCTAAATCTGAGGCTTTCCTTCCAATTTCAAGCTGCAAAGCACTTGCTGAATTGCAGGGAAAGTCCGGGAGGCATTTGCTGTGCTGGCACACTTTCTCCTTCCTAGACAGAGTGGAAAAGCTTTTCCCTGCCGTGTAGGCGACAAGAGACGCATTAGACGGCGATCCGGAGCTGTCCGAAGGTAAGCGCCTGTTGCCGGCCTCTTTCGGCACAAGCCCCCGCTCCGGAGCGCACCGCGGCCGGCAGGATGCTCTCTGCCGGCGAAGGTGCCGCTTCTCCGGCAAGGAAGCCTCTGCCGCTTCTCCAGCACACGGAGAGCGTGCTAGCTGCTGAAACGTGAAGAAAGAAGCTGCAGAACACTGGCACTGAGCGTGCAGCTTTCCAGCGGAGAGAAAAAGCTACTTTAACACTCTGCAAGCCTTTCAACTCCCAAAAACATGCACATGGAAGGAGCTGCTGCAAAAGCGATGCTGTGCTCGCTGCTGCTCCTCCTGAAGCTCTGGCTGCTAAATCTGAGGCTTTCCTTCCAATTTCAAGCTGCAAAGCACTTGCTGAATTGCAGGGAAAGTCCGGGAGGCATTTGCTGTGCTGGCACACTTTCTCCTTCCTAGACAGAGTGGAAAAGCTTTTCCCTGCCGTGTAGGCGACAAGAGACGCATTAGACGGCGATCCGGAGCTGTCCGAAGGTAAGCGCCTGTTGCCGGCCTCTTTCGGCACAAGCCCCCGCTCCGGAGCGCACCGCGGCCGGCAGGATGCTCTCTGCCGGCGAAGGTGCCGCTTCTCCGGCAAGGAAGCCTCTGCCGCTTCTCCAGCACACGGAGAGCGTGCTAGCTGCTGAAACGTGAAGAAAGAAGCTGCAGAACACTGGCACTGAGCGTGCAGCTTTCCAGCGGAGAGAAAAAGCTACTTGAACACTCTGCAAGCCTTTCAACTCCCAAAAACATGCACATGGAAGGAGCTGCTGCAAAAGCGATGCTGTGCTCGCTGCTGCTCTTCCTGAAGCTCTGGCTGCTAAATCTGAGGCTTTCCTTCCAATTTCAAGCTGCAAAGCACTTGCTGAATTGCAGGGAAAGTCCGGGAGGCATTTGCTGTGCTGGCACACTTTCTCCTTCCTAGACAGAGTGGAAAAGCTTTTCCCTGCCGTGTAGGCGACAAGAGACGCATTAGACGGCGATCCGGAGCTGTCCGAAGGTAAGCGCCTGTTGCCGGCCTCTTTCGGCACAAGCCCCCGCTCCGGAGCGCACCGCGGCCGGCAGGATGCTCTCTGCCGGCGAAGGTGCCGCTTCTCCGGCAAGGAAGCCTCTGCCGCTTCTCCAGCACACGGAGAGCGTGCTAGCTGCTGAAACGTGAAGAAAGAAGCTGCAGAACACTGGCACTGAGCGTGCAGCTTTCCAGCGGAGAGAAAAAGCTACTTTAACACTCTGCAAGCCTTTCCACTCCCAAAAACATGCACATGGAAGGAGCTGCTGCAAAACCGATGCTGTGCTCGCTGCTGCTCCTCCTGAAGCTCTGGCTGCTAAATCTGAGGCTTTCCTTCCAATTTCAAGCTGCAAAGCACTTGCTGAATTGCAGGGAAAGTCCGGGAGGCATTTGCTGTGCTGGCACACTTTCTCCTTCCTAGACAGAGTGGAAAAGCTTTTCCCTGCCGTGTAGGCGACAAGAGACGCATTAGACGGCGATCCGGAGCTGTCCGAAGGTAAGCGCCTGTTGCCGGCCTCTTTCGGCACAAGCCCCCGCTCCGGAGCGCACCGCGGCCGGCAGGATGCTCTCTGCCGGCGAAGGTGCCGCTTCTCCGGCAAGGAAGCCTCTGCCGCTTCTCCAGCACACGGAGAGCGTGCTAGCTGCTGAAACGTGAAGAAAGAAGCTGCAGAACACTGGCACTGAGCGTGCAGCTTTCCAGCGGAGAGAAAAAGCTACTTTAACACTCTGCAAGCCTTTCCACTCCCAAAAACATGCACATGGAAGGAGCTGCTGCAAAAGCGATGCTGTGCTCGCTGCTGCTCCTCCTGAAGCTCTGGCTGCTAAATCTGAGGCTTTCCTTCCAATTTCAAGCTGCAAAGCACTTGCTGAATTGCAGGGAAAGTCCGGGAGGCATTTGCTGTGCTGGCACACTTTCTCCTTCCTAGACAGAGTGGAAAAGCTTTTCCCTGCCGTGTAGGCGACAAGAGACGCATTAGACGGCGATCCGGAGCTGTCCGAAGGTAAGCGCCTGTTGCCGGCCTCTTTCGGCACAAGCCCCCGCTCCGGAGCGCACCGCGGCCGGCAGGATGCTCTCTGCCGGCGAAGGTGCCGCTTCTCCGGCAAGGAAGCCTCTGCCGCTTCTCCAGCACACGGAGAGCGTGCTAGCTGCTGAAACGTGAAGAAAGAAGCTGCAGAACACTGGCACTGAGCGTGCAGCTTTCCAGCGGAGAGAAAAAGCTACTTTAACACTCTGCAAGCCTTTCAACTCCCAAAAACATGCACATGGAAGGAGCTGCTGCAAAAGCGATGCTGTGCTCGCTGCTGCTCCTCCTGAAGCTCTGGCTGCTAAATCTGAGGCTTTCCTTCCAATTTCAAGCTGCAAAGCACTTGCTGAATTGCAGGGAAATTCCGGGAGGCATTTGCTGTGCTGGCACACTTTCTCCTTCCTAGACAGAGTGGAAAAGCTTTTCCCTGCCGTGTAGGCGACAAGAGACGCATTAGACGGCGATCCGGAGCTGTCCGAAGGTAAGCGCCTGTTGCCGGCCTCTTTCGGCACAAGCCCCCGCTCCGGAGCGCACCGCGGCCGGCAGGATGCTCTCTGCCGGCGAAAGTGCCGCTTCTCCGGCAAGGAAGCCTCTGCCGCTTCTCCAGCACACGGAGAGCGTGCTAGCTGCTGAAACGTGAAGAAAGAAGCTGCAGAACACTGGCACTGAGCGTGCAGCTTTCCAGCGGAGAGAAAAAGCTACTTTAACACTCTGCAAGCCTTTCAACTCCCAAAAACATGCACATGGAAGGAGCTGCTGCAAAAGCGATGCTGTGCTCGCTGCTGCTCCTCCTGAAGCTCTGGCTGCTAAATCTGAGGCTTTCCTTCCAATTTCAAGCTGCAAAGCACTTGCTGAATTGCAGGGAAAGTCCGGGAGGCATTTGCTGTGCTGGCACACTTTCTCCTTCCTAGACAGAGTGGAAAAGCTTTTCCCTGCCGTGTAGGCGACAAGAGACGCATTAGACGGCGATCCGGAGCTGTCCGAAGGTAAGCGCCTGTTGCCGGCCTCTTTCGGCACAAGCCCCCGCTCCGGAGCGCACCGCGGCCGGCAGGATGCTCTCTGCCGGCGAAGGTGCCGCTTCTCCGGCAAGGAAGCCTCTGCCGCTTCTCCAGCACACGGAGAGCGTGCTAGCTGCTGAAACGTGAAGAAAGAAGCTGCAGAACACTGGCACTGAGCGTGCAGCTTTCCAGCGGAGAGAAAAAGCTACTTTAACACTCTGCAAGCCTTTCCACTCCCAAAAACATGCACATGGAAGGAGCTGCTGCAAAAGCGATGCTGTGCTCGCTGCTGCTCCTCCTGAAGCTCTGGCTGCTAAATCTGAGGCTTTCCTTCCAATTTCAAGCTGCAAAGCACTTGCTGAATTGCAGGGAAAGTCCGGGAGGCATTTGCTGTGCTGGCACACTTTCTCCTTCCTAGACAGAGTGGAAAAGCTTTTCCCTGCCGTGTAGGCGACAAGAGACGCATTAGACGGCGATCCGGAGCTGTCCGAAGGTAAGCGCCTGTTGCCGGCCTCTTTCGGCACAAGCCCCCGCTCCGGAGCGCACCGCGGCCGGCAGGATGCTCTCTGCCGGCGAAGGTGCCGCTTCTCCGGCAAGGAAGCCTCTGCCGCTTCTCCAGCACACGGAGAGCGTGCTAGCTGCTGAAACGTGAAGAAAGAAGCTGCAGAACACTGGCACTGAGCGTGCAGCTTTCCAGCGGAGAGAAAAAGCTACTTTAACACTCTGCAAGCCTTTCAACTCCCAAAAACATGCACATGGAAGGAGCTGCTGCAAAACCGATGCTGTGCTCGCTGCTGCTCCTCCTGAAGCTCTGGCTGCTAAATCTGAGGCTTTCCTTCCAATTTCAAGCTGCAAAGCACTTGCTGAATTGCAGGGAAAGTTCGGGAGGCATTTGCTGTGCTGGCACACTTTCTCCTTCCTAGACAGAGTGGAAAAGCTTTTCCCTGCCGTGTAGGCGACAAGAGACGCATTAGACGGCGATCCGGAGCTGTCCGAAGGTAAGCGCCTGTTGCCGGCCTCTTTCGGCACAAGCCCCCGCTCCGGAGCGCACCGCGGCCGGCAGGATGCTCTCTGCCGGCGAAGGTGCCGCTTCTCCGGCAAGGAAGCCTCTGCCGCTTCTCCAGCACACGGAGAGCGTGCTAGCTGCTGAAACGTGAAGAAAGAAGCTGCAGAACACTGGCACTGAGCGTGCAGCTTTCCAGCGGAGAGAAAAAGCTACTTTAACACTCTGCAAGCCTTTCCACTCCCAAAAACATGCACATGGAAGGAGCTGCTGCAAAACCGATGCTGTGCTCGCTGCTGCTCCTCCTGAAGCTCTGGCTGCTAAATCTGAGGCTTTCCTTCCAATTTCAAGCTGCAAAGCACTTGCTGAATTGCAGGGAAAGTCCGGGAGGCATTTGCTGTGCTGGCACACTTTCTCCTTCCTAGACAGAGTGGAAAAGCTTTTCCCTGCCGTGTAGGCGACAAGAGACGCATTAGACGGCGATCCGGAGCTGTCCGAAGGTAAGCGCCTGTTGCCGGCCTCTTTCGGCACAAGCCCCCGCTCCGGAGCGCACCGCGGCCGGCAGGATGCTCTCTGCCGGCGAAGGTGCCGCTTCTCCGGCAAGGAAGCCTCTGCCGCTTCTCCAGCACACGGAGAGCGTGCTAGCTGCTGAAACGTGAAGAAAGAAGCTGCAGAACACTGGCACTGAGCGTGCAGCTTTCCAGCGGAGAGAAAAAGCTACTTTAACACTCTGCAAGCCTTTCCACTCCCAAAAACATGCACATGGAAGGAGCTGCTGCAAAAGCGATGCTGTGCTCGCTGCTGCTCCTCCTGAAGCTCTGGCTGCTAAATCTGAGGCTTTCCTTCCAATTTCAAGCTGCAAAGCACTTGCTGAATTGCAGGGAAAGTCCGGGAGGCATTTGCTGTGCTGGCACACTTTCTCCTTCCTAGACAGAGTGGAAAAGCTTTTCCCTGCCGTGTAGGCGACAAGAGACGCATTAGACGGCGATCCGGAGCTGTCCGAAGGTAAGCGCCTGTTGCCGGCCTCTTTCGGCACAAGCCCCCGCTCCGGAGCGCACCGCGGCCGGCAGGATGCTCTCTGCCGGCGAAGGTGCCGCTTCTCCGGCAAGGAAGCCTCTGCCGCTTCTCCAGCACACGGAGAGCGTGCTAGCTGCTGAAACGTGAAGAAAGAAGCTGCAGAACACTGGCACTGAGCGTGCAGCTTTCCAGCGGAGAGAAAAAGCTACTTTAACACTCTGCAAGCCTTTCAACTCCCAAAAACATGCACATGGAAGGAGCTGCTGCAAAACCGATGCTGTGCTCGCTGCTGCTCCTCCTGAAGCTCTGGCTGCTAAATCTGAGGCTTTCCTTCCAATTTCAAGCTGCAAAGCACTTGCTGAATTGCAGGGAAAGTCCGGGAGGCATTTGCTGTGCTGGCACACTTTCTCCTTCCTAGACAGAGTGGAAAAGCTTTTCCCTGCCGTGTAGGCGACAAGAGACGCATTAGACGGCGATCCGGAGCTGTCCGAAGGTAAGCGCCTGTTGCCGGCCTCTTTCGGCACAAGCCCCCGCTCCGGAGCGCACCGCGGCCGGCAGGATGCTCTCTGCCGGCGAAGGTGCCGCTTCTCCGGCAAGGAAGCCTCTGCCGCTTCTCCAGCACACGGAGAGCGTGCTAGCTGCTGAAACGTGAAGAAAGAAGCTGCAGAACACTGGCACTGAGCGTGCAGCTTTCCAGCGGAGAGAAAAAGCTACTTTAACACTCTGCAAGCCTTTCCACTCCCAAAAACATGCACATGGAAGGAGCTGCTGCAAAACCGATGCTGTGCTCGCTGCTGCTCCTCCTGAAGCTCTGGCTGCTAAATCTGAGGCTTTCCTTCCAATTTCAAGCTGCAAAGCACTTGCTGAATTGCAGGGAAAGTCCGGGAGGCATTTGCTGTGCTGGCACACTTTCTCCTTCCTAGACAGAGTGGAAAAGCTTTTCCCTGCCGTGTAGGCGACAAGAGACGCATTAGACGGCGATCCGGAGCTGTCCGAAGGTAAGCGCCTGTTGCCGGCCTCTTTCGGCACAAGCCCCCGCTCCGGAGCGCACCGCGGCCGGCAGGATGCTCTCTGCCGGCGAAGGTGCCGCTTCTCCGGCAAGGAAGCCTCTGCCGCTTCTCCAGCACACGGAGAGCGTGCTAGCTGCTGAAACGTGAAGAAAGAAGCTGCAGAACACTGGCACTGAGCGTGCAGCTTTCCAGCGGAGAGAAAAAGCTACTTTAACACTCTGCAAGCCTTTCCACTCCCAAAAACATGCACATGGAAGGAGCTGCTGCAAAAGCGATGCTGTGCTCGCTGCTGCTCCTCCTGAAGCTCTGGCTGCTAAATCTGAGGCTTTCCTTCCAATTTCAAGCTGCAAAGCACTTGCTGAATTGCAGGGAAAGTCCGGGAGGCATTTGCTGTGCTGGCACCCTTTCTCCTTCCTAGACAGAGTGGAAAAGCTTTTCCCTGCCGTGTAGGCGACAAGAGACGCATTAGACGGCGATCCGGAGCTGTCCGAAGGTAAGCGCCTGTTGCCGGCCTCTTTCGGCACAAGCCCCCGCTCCGGAGCGCACCGCGGCCGGCAGGATGCTCTCTGCCGGCGAAGGTGCCGCTTCTCCGGCAAGGAAGCCTCTGCCGCTTCTCCAGCACACGGAGAGCGTGCTAGCTGCTGAAACGTGAAGAAAGAAGCTGCAGAACACTGGCACTGAGCGTGCAGCTTTCCAGCGGAGAGAAAAAGCTACTTTAACACTCTGCAAGCCTTTCCACTCCCAAAAACATGCACATGGAAGGAGCTGCTGCAAAAGCGATGCTGTGCTCGCTGCTGCTCCTCCTGAAGCTCTGGCTGCTAAATCTGAGGCTTTCCTTCCAATTTCAAGCTGCAAAGCACTTGCTGAATTGCAGGGAAAGTCCGGGAGGCATTTGCTGTGCTGGCACACTTTCTCCTTCCTAGACAGAGTGGAAAAGCTTTTCCCTGCCGTGTAGGCGACAAGAGACGCATTAGACGGCGATCCGGAGCTGTCCGAAGGTAAGCGCCTGTTGCCGGCCTCTTTCGGCACAAGCCCCCGCTCCGGAGCGCACCGCGGCCGGCAGGATGCTCTCTGCCGGCGAAGGTGCCGCTTCTCCGGCAAGGAAGCCTCTGCCGCTTCTCCAGCACACGGAGAGCGTGCTAGCTGCTGAAACGTGAAGAAAGAAGCTGCAGAACACTGGCACTGAGCGTGCAGCTTTCCAGCGGAGAGAAAACTACTTTAACACTCTGCAAGCCTTTCAACTCCCAAAAACATGCACATGGAAGGAGCTGCTGCAAAAGCGATGCTGTGCTCGCTGCTGCTCCTCCTGAAGCTCTGGCTGCTAAATCTGAGGCTTTCCTTCCAATTTCAAGCTGCAAAGCACTTGCTGAATTGCAGGGAAAGTCCGGGAGGCATTTGCTGTGCTGGCACACTTTCTCCTTCCTAGACAGAGTGGAAAAGCTTTTCCCTGCCGTGTAGGCGACAAGAGGCGCATTAGACGGCGATCCGGAGCTGTCCGAAGGTAAGCGCCTGTTGCCGGCCTCTTTCGGCACAAGCCCCCGCTCCGGAGCGCACCGCGGCCGGCAGGATGCTCTCTGCCGGCGAAGGTGCCGCTTCTCCGGCAAGGAAGCCTCTGCCGCTTCTCCAGCACACGGAGAGCGTGCTAGCTGCTGAAACGTGAAGAAAGAAGCTGCAGAACACTGGCACTGAGCGTGCAGCTTTCCAGCGGAGAGAAAAAGCTACTTTAACACTCTGCAAGCCTTTCCACTCCCAAAAACATGCACATGGAAGGAGCTGCTGCAAAAGCGATGCTGTGCTCGCTGCTGCTCCTCCTGAAGCTCTGGCTGCTAAATCTGAGGCTTTCCTTCCAATTTCAAGCTGCAAAGCACTTGCTGAATTGCAGGGAAAGTCCGGGAGGCATTTGCTGTGCTGGCACACTTTCTCCTTCCTAGACAGAGTGGAAAAGCTTTTCCCTGCCGTGTAGGCGACAAGAGACGCATTAGACGGCGATCCGGAGCTGTCCGAAGGTAAGCGCCTGTTGCCGGCCTCTTTCGGCACAAGCCCCCGCTCCGGAGCGCACCGCGGCCGGCAGGATGCTCTCTGCCGGCGAAGGTGCCGCTTCTCCGGCAAGGAAGCCTCTGCCGCTTCTCCAGCACACGGAGAGCGTGCTAGCTGCTGAAACGTGAAGAAAGAAGCTGCAGAACACTGGCACTGAGCGTGCAGCTTTCCAGCGGAGAGAAAAAGCTACTTTAACACTCTGCAAGCCTTTCAACTCCCAAAAACATGCACATGGAAGGAGCTGCTGCAAAAGCGATGCTGTGCTCGCTGCTGCTCCTCCTGAAGCTCTGGCTGCTAAATCTGAGGCTTTCCTTCCAATTTCAAGCTGCAAAGCACTTGCTGAATTGCAGGGAAAGTCCGGGAGGCATTTGCTGTGCTGGCACACTTTCTCCTTCCTAGACAGAGTGGAAAAGCTTTTCCCTGCCGTGTAGGCGACAAGAGACGCATTAGACGGCGATCCGGAGCTGTCCGAAGGTAAGCGCCTGTTGCCGGCCTCTTTCGGCACAAGCCCCCGCTCCGGAGCGCACCGCGGCCGGCAGGATGCTCTCTGCCGGCGAAGGTGCCGCTTCTCCGGCAAGGAAGCCTCTGCCGCTTCTCCAGCACACGGAGAGCGTGCTAGCTGCTGAAACGTGAAGAAAGAAGCTGCAGAACACTGGCACTGAGCGTGCAGCTTTCCAGCGGAGAGAAAAAGCTACTTTAACACTCTGCAAGCCTTTCCACTCCCAAAAACATGCACATGGAAGGAGCTGCTGCAAAACCGATGCTGTGCTCGCTGCTGCTCCTCCTGAAGCTCTGGCTGCTAAATCTGAGGCTTTCCTTCCAATTTCAAGCTGCAAAGCACTTGCTGAATTGCAGGGAAAGTCCGGGAGGCATTTGCTGTGCTGGCACACTTTCTCCTTCCTAGACAGAGTGGAAAAGCTTTTCCCTGCCGTGTAGGCGACAAGAGACGCATTAGACGGCGATCCGGAGCTGTCCGAAGGTAAGCGCCTGTTGCCGGCCTCTTTCGGCACAAGCCCCCGCTCCGGAGCGCACCGCGGCCGGCAGGATGCTCTCTGCCGGCGAAGGTGCCGCTTCTCCGGCAAGGAAGCCTCTGCCGCTTCTCCAGCACACGGAGAGCGTGCTAGCTGCTGAAACGTGAAGAAAGAAGCTGCAGAACACTGGCACTGAGCGTGCAGCTTTCCAGCGGAGAGAAAAAGCTACTTTAACACTCTGCAAGCCTTTCCACTCCCAAAAACATGCACATGGAAGGAGCTGCTGCAAAAGCGATGCTGTGCTCGCTGCTGCTCCTCCTGAAGCTCTGGCTGCTAAATCCGAGGCTTTCCTTCCAATTTCAAGCTGCAAAGCACTTGCTGAATTGCAGGGAAAGTCCGGGAGGCATTTGCTGTGCTGGCACACTTTCTCCTTCCTAGACAGAGTGGAAAAGCTTTTCCCTGCCGTGTAGGCGACAAGAGACGCATTAGACGGCGATCCGGAGCTGTCCGAAGGTAAGCGCCTGTTGCCGGCCTCTTTCGGCACAAGCCCCCGCTCCGGAGCGCACCGCGGCCGGCAGGATGCTCTCTGCCGGCGAAGGTGCCGCTTCTCCGGCAAGGAAGCCTCTGCCGCTTCTCCAGCACACGGAGAGCGTGCTAGCTGCTGAAACGTGAAGAAAGAAGCTGCAGAACACTGGCACTGAGCGTGCAGCTTTCCAGCGGAGAGAAAAAGCTACTTTAACACTCTGCAAGCCTTTCCACTCCCAAAAACATGCACATGGAAGGAGCTGCTGCAAAAGCGATGCTGTGCTCGCTGCTGCTCCTCCTGAAGCTCTGGCTGCTAAATCTGAGGCTTTCCTTCCAATTTCAAGCTGCAAAGCACTTGCTGAATTGCAGGGAAAGTCCGGGAGGCATTTGCTGTGCTGGCACACTTTCTCCTTCCTAGACAGAGTGGAAAAGCTTTTCCCTGCCGTGTAGGCGACAAGAGACGCATTAGACGGCGATCCGGAGCTGTCCGAAGGTAAGCGCCTGTTGCCGGCCTCTTTCGGCACAAGCCCCCGCTCCGGAGCGCACCGCGGCCGGCAGGATGCTCTCTGCCGGCGAAGGTGCCGCTTCTCCGGCAAGGAAGCCTCTGCCGCTTCTCCAGCACACGGAGAGCGTGCTAGCTGCTGAAACGTGAAGAAAGAAGCTGCAGAACACTGGCACTGAGCGTGCAGCTTTCCAGCGGAGAGAAAAAGCTACTTTAACACTCTGCAAGCCTTTCCACTCCCAAAAACATGCACATGGAAGGAGCTGCTGCAAAAGCGATGCTGTGCTCGCTGCTGCTCCTCCTGAAGCTCTGGCTGCTAAATCTGAGGCTTTCCTTCCAATTTCAAGCTGCAAAGCACTTGCTGAATTGCAGGGAAAGTCCGGGAGGCATTTGCTGTGCTGGCACACTTTCTCCTTCCTAGACAGAGTGGAAAAGCTTTTCCCTGCCGTGTAGGCGACAAGAGACGCATTAGACGGCGATCCGGAGCTGTCCGAAGGTAAGCGCCTGTTGCCGGCCTCTTTCGGCACAAGCCCCCGCTCCGGAGCGCACCGCGGCCGGCAGGATGCTCTCTGCCGGCGAAGGTGCCGCTTCTCCGGCAAGGAAGCCTCTGCCGCTTCTCCAGCACACGGAGAGCGTGCTAGCTGCTGAAACGTGAAGAAAGAAGCTGCAGAACACTGGCACTGAGCGTGCAGCTTTCCAGCGGAGAGAAAAAGCTACTTTAACACTCTGCAAGCCTTTCCACTCCCAAAAACATGCACATGGAAGGAGCTGCTGCAAAAGCGATGCTGTGCTCGCTGCTGCTCCTCCTGAAGCTCTGGCTGCTAAATCTGAGGCTTTCCTTCCAATTTCAAGCTGCAAAGCACTTGCTGAATTGCAGGGAAAGTCCGGGAGGCATTTGCTGTGCTGGCACACTTTCTCCTTCCTAGACAGAGTGGAAAAGCTTTTCCCTGCCGTGTAGGCGACAAGAGACGCATTAGACGGCGATCCGGAGCTGTCCGAAGGTAAGCGCCTGTTGCCGGCCTCTTTCGGCACAAGCCCCCGCTCCGGAGCGCACCGCGGCCGGCAGGATGCTCTCTGCCGGCGAAGGTGCCGCTTCTCCGGCAAGGAAGCCTCTGCCGCTTCTCCAGCACACGGAGAGCGTGCTAGCTGCTGAAACGTGAAGAAAGAAGCTGCAGAACACTGGCACTGAGCGTGCAGCTTTCCAGCGGAGAGAAAAAGCTACTTTAACACTCTGCAAGCCTTTCCACTCCCAAAAACATGCACATGGAAGGAGCTGCTGCAAAAGCGATGCTGTGCTCGCTGCTGCTCCTCCTGAAGCTCTGGCTGCTAAATCTGAGGCTTTCCTTCCAATTTCAAGCTGCAAAGCACTTGCTGAATTGCAGGGAAAGTCCGGGAGGCATTTGCTGTGCTGGCACACTTTCTCCTTCCTAGACAGAGTGGAAAAGCTTTTCCCTGCCGTGTAGGCGACAAGAGACGCATTAGACGGCGATCCGGAGCTGTCCGAAGGTAAGCGCCTGTTGCCGGCCTCTTTCGGCACAAGCCCCCGCTCCGGAGCGCACCGCGGCCGGCAGGATGCTCTCTGCCGGCGAAGGTGCCGCTTCTCCGGCAAGGAAGCCTCTGCCGCTTCTCCAGCACACGGAGAGCGTGCTAGCTGCTGAAACGTGAAGAAAGAAGCTGCAGAACACTGGCACTGAGCGTGCAGCTTTCCAGCGGAGAGAAAAAGCTACTTTAACACTCTGCAAGCCTTTCCACTCCCAAAAACATGCACATGGAAGGAGCTGCTGCAAAAGCGATGCTGTGCTCGCTGCTGCTCCTCCTGAAGCTCTGGCTGCTAAATCTGAGGCTTTCCTTCCAATTTCAAGCTGCAAAGCACTTGCTGAATTGCAGGGAAAGTCCGGGAGGCATTTGCTGTGCTGGCACACTTTCTCCTTCCTAGACAGAGTGGAAAAGCTTTTCCCTGCCGTGTAGGCGACAAGAGACGCATTAGACGGCGATCCGGAGCTGTCCGAAGGTAAGCGCCTGTTGCCGGCCTCTTTCGGCACAAGCCCCCGCTCCGGAGCGCACCGCGGCCGGCAGGATGCTCTCTGCCGGCGAAGGTGCCGCTTCTCCGGCAAGGAAGCCTCTGCCGCTTCTCCAGCACACGGAGAGCGTGCTAGCTGCTGAAACGTGAAGAAAGAAGCTGCAGAACACTGGCACTGAGCGTGCAGCTTTCCAGCGGAGAGAAAAAGCTACTTTAACACTCTGCAAGCCTTTCAACTCCCAAAAACATGCACATGGAAGGAGGTGCTGCAAAACCGATGCTGTGCTCGCTGCTGCTCCTCCTGAAGCTCTGGCTGCTAAATCTGAGGCTTTCCTTCCAATTTCAAGCTGCAAAGCACTTGCTGAATTGCAGGGAAAGTCCGGGAGGCATTTGCTGTGCTGGCACACTTTCTCCTTCCTAGACAGAGTGGAAAAGCTTTTCCCTGCCGTGTAGGCGACAAGAGACGCATTAGACGGCGATCCGGAGCTGTCCGAAGGTAAGCGCCTGTTGCCGGCCTCTTTCGGCACAAGCCCCCGCTCCGGAGCGCACCGCGGCCGGCAGGATGCTCTCTGCCGGCGAAGGTGCCGCTTCTCCGGCAAGGAAGCCTCTGCCGCTTCTCCAGCACACGGAGAGCGTGCTAGCTGCTGAAACGTGAAGAAAGAAGCTGCAGAACACTGGCACTGAGCGTGCAGCTTTCCAGCGGAGAGAAAAAGCTACTTTAACACTCTGCAAGCCTTTCAACTCCCAAAAACATGCACATGGAAGGAGCTGCTGCAAAAGCGATGCTGTGCTCGCTGCTGCTCCTCCTGAAGCTCTGGCTGCTAAATCTGAGGCTTTCCTTCCAATTTCAAGCTGCAAAGCACTTGCTGAATTGCAGGGAAAGTCCGGGAGGCATTTGCTGTGCTGGCACACTTTCTCCTTCCTAGACAGAGTGGAAAAGCTTTTCCCTGCCGTGTAGGCGACAAGAGACGCATTAGACGGCGATCCGGAGCTGTCCGAAGGTAAGCGCCTGTTGCCGGCCTCTTTCGGCACAAGCCCCCGCTCCGGAGCGCACCGCGGCCGGCAGGATGCTCTCTGCCGGCGAAGGTGCCGCTTCTCCGGCAAGGAAGCCTCTGCCGCTTCTCCAGCACACGGAGAGCGTGCTAGCTGCTGAAACGTGAAGAAAGAAGCTGCAGAACACTGGCACTGAGCGTGCAGCTTTCCAGCGGAGAGAAAAAGCTACTTTAACACTCTGCAAGCCTTTCCACTCCCAAAAACATGCACATGGAAGGAGCTGCTGCAAAAGCGATGCTGTGCTCGCTGCTGCTCCTCCTGAAGCTCTGGCTGCTAAATCTGAGGCTTTCCTTCCAATTTCAAGCTGCAAAGCACTTGCTGAATTGCAGGGAAAGTCCGGGAGGCATTTGCTGTGCTGGCACACTTTCTCCTTCCTAGACAGAGTGGAAAAGCTTTTCCCTGCCGTGTAGGCGACAAGAGACGCATTAGACGGCGATCCGGAGCTGTCCGAAGGTAAGCGCCTGTTGCCGGCCTCTTTCGGCACAAGCCCCCGCTCCGGAGCGCACCGCGGCCGGCAGGATGCTCTCTGCCGGCGAAGGTGCCGCTTCTCCGGCAAGGAAGCCTCTGCCGCTTCTCCAGCACACGGAGAGCGTGCTAGCTGCTGAAACGTGAAGAAAGAAGCTGCAGAACACTGGCACTGAGCGTGCAGCTTTCCAGCGGAGAGAAAAAGCTACTTTAACACTCTGCAAGCCTTTCCACTCCCAAAAACATGCACATGGAAGGAGCTGCTGCAAAACCGATGCTGTGCTCGCTGCTGCTCCTCCTGAAGCTCTGGCTGCTAAATCCGAGGCTTTCCTTCCAATTTCAAGCTGCAAAGCACTTGCTGAATTGCAGGGAAAGTCCGGGAGGCATTTGCTGTGCTGGCACACTTTCTCCTTCCTAGACAGAGTGGAAAAGCTTTTCCCTGCCGTGTAGGCGACAAGAGACGCATTAGACGGCGATCCGGAGCTGTCCGAAGGTAAGCGCCTGTTGCCGGCCTCTTTCGGCACAAGCCCCCGCTCCGGAGCGCACCGCGGCCGGCAGGATGCTCTCTGCCGGCGAAGGTGCCGCTTCTCCGGCAAGGAAGCCTCTGCCGCTTCTCCAGCACACGGAGAGCGTGCTAGCTGCTGAAACGTGAAGAAAGAAGCTGCAGAACACTGGCACTGAGCGTGCAGCTTTCCAGCGGAGAGAAAAAGCTACTTTAACACTCTGCAAGCCTTTCCACTCCCAAAAACATGCACATGGAAGGAGCTGCTGCAAAAGCGATGCTGTGCTCGCTGCTGCTCCTCCTGAAGCTCTGGCTGCTAAATCTGAGGCTTTCCTTCCAATTTCAAGCTGCAAAGCACTTGCTGAATTGCAGGGAAAGTCCGGGAGGCATTTGCTGTGCTGGCACACTTTCTCCTTCCTAGACAGAGTGGAAAAGCTTTTCCCTGCCGTGTAGGCGACAAGAGACGCATTAGACGGCGATCCGGAGCTGTCCGAAGGTAAGCGCCTGTTGCCGGCCTCTTTCGGCACAAGCCCCCGCTCCGGAGCGCACCGCGGCCGGCAGGATGCTCTCTGCCGGCGAAGGTGCCGCTTCTCCGGCAAGGAAGCCTCTGCCGCTTCTCCAGCACACGGAGAGCGTGCTAGCTGCTGAAACGTGAAGAAAGAAGCTGCAGAACACTGGCACTGAGCGTGCAGCTTTCCAGCGGAGAGAAAAAGCTACTTTAACACTCTGCAAGCCTTTCCACTCCCAAAAACATGCACATGGAAGGAGCTGCTGCAAAAGCGATGCTGTGCTCGCTGCTGCTCCTCCTGAAGCTCTGGCTGCTAAATCTGAGGCTTTCCTTCCAATTTCAAGCTGCAAAGCACTTGCTGAATTGCAGGGAAAGTCCGGGAGGCATTTGCTGTGCTGGCACACTTTCTCCTTCCTAGACAGAGTGGAAAAGCTTTTCCCTGCCGTGTAGGCGACAAGAGACGCATTAGACGGCGATCCGGAGCTGTCCGAAGGTAAGCGCCTGTTGCCGGCCTCTTTCGGCACAAGCCCCCGCTCCGGAGCGCACCGCGGCCGGCAGGATGCTCTCTGCCGGCGAAGGTGCCGCTTCTCCGGCAAGGAAGCCTCTGCCGCTTCTCCAGCACACGGAGAGCGTGCTAGCTGCTGAAACGTGAAGAAAGAAGCTGCAGAACACTGGCACTGAGCGTGCAGCTTTCCAGCGGAGAGAAAAAGCTACTTTAACACTCTGCAAGCCTTTCCACTCCCAAAAACATGCACATGGAAGGAGCTGCTGCAAAAGCGATGCTGTGCTCGCTGCTGCTCCTCCTGAAGCTCTGGCTGCTAAATCTGAGGCTTTCCTTCCAATTTCAAGCTGCAAAGCACTTGCTGAATTGCAGGGAAAGTCCGGGAGGCATTTGCTGTGCTGGCACACTTTCTCCTTCCTAGACAGAGTGGAAAAGCTTTTCCCTGCCGTGTAGGCGACAAGAGACGCATTAGACGGCGATCCGGAGCTGTCCGAAGGTAAGCGCCTGTTGCCGGCCTCTTTCGGCACAAGCCCCCGCTCCGGAGCGCACCGCGGCCGGCAGGATGCTCTCTGCCGGCGAAGGTGCCGCTTCTCCGGCAAGGAAGCCTCTGCCGCTTCTCCAGCACACGGAGAGCGTGCTAGCTGCTGAAACGTGAAGAAAGAAGCTGCAGAACACTGGCACTGAGCGTGCAGCTTTCCAGCGGAGAGAAAAAGCTACTTTAACACTCTGCAAGCCTTTCCACTCCCAAAAACATGCACATGGAAGGAGCTGCTGCAAAAGCGATGCTGTGCTCGCTGCTGCTCCTCCTGAAGCTCTGGCTGCTAAATCCGAGGCTTTCCTTCCAATTTCAAGCTGCAAAGCACTTGCTGAATTGCAGGGAAAGTCCGGGAGGCATTTGCTGTGCTGGCACACTTTCTCCTTCCTAGACAGAGTGGAAAAGCTTTTCCCTGCCGTGTAGGCGACAAGAGACGCATTAGACGGCGATCCGGAGCTGTCCGAAGGTAAGCGCCTGTTGCCGGCCTCTTTCGGCACAAGCCCCCGCTCCGGAGCGCACCGCGGCCGGCAGGATGCTCTCTGCCGGCGAAGGTGCCGCTTCTCCGGCAAGGAAGCCTCTGCCGCTTCTCCAGCACACGGAGAGCGTGCTAGCTGCTGAAACGTGAAGAAAGAAGCTGCAGAACACTGGCACTGAGCGTGCAGCTTTCCAGCGGAGAGAAAAAGCTACTTTAACACTCTGCAAGCCTTTCAACTCCCAAAA